>NW_023277125.1:0-28247 GCF_003668045.3 Cricetulus griseus
GTTTAGGCATTTCTCAGTGACACACACACACACTCACAAATATGCCTACAGCAACTGGGACACACCTCCTAATAGTGCCTTTCCCTCTAAGTATATGGGTCTAATTTCATTCAGAATACCAACATTCTTCTCTTTTGTTGAGGTTAAATTATCTAAATTATCAAATTAGGAAATAAAAAACATGATATTAACTGATGTTATCAAGCTCTCTACAATTCAATGTATCTGTATATAGAAAATAAATAAATACACATACCACAACTTTCACAAAATTATCTCATAGTGACCCCTACTGTTGTTTCTGCTCTTCGAGCTACTGATATTTCTTCCAAAAACAGGAGCCCCTTGCTCAAGAGCTCTCTCCAGAAATGGAGGTTATCGCATGCTATGGCTCACAAGCTCCTCGAATTTCCTTGTTGTTTCAGGTAATGCAGCTCCACTGATGCTCAATCACAAAACAGCATAAAAATAATTTAAAATCTGCTTCCTGCCACATGGATTATGGCACAAACATGGATTCTGACCTATCTACCTGCCAAACATGATTGAGGAATAGTGAAATCTCGCAGATGCAAAATATCTTTTCCCTGGAACTACAATTCACTAAATCACAACACTGTGGTTAGTTACAGCACCAAGACACAAGCATTCTAATCATGTATTGTTGAAAACTGATGACATCATCATTTTCTTCAAGTTGCTAAACTTTTTGCAATATTTAAAACACAAACCTAAAAATAGAATGCAATATTCATAACTTCTAGAATCCAGAACTCCAAATTTCTAATCTGTCTTCCCACTGCTACTAAAAGCAGTGTCTATAAGTGAACACTGGGCACTGATACTGCAAGAAATCAATCTCCACATGACAGGGCCGCAGTGTCTCAGATTATCCAGTAAATCCATACTGGGAGGAACAGAGGACAAAGGCCACTGCCCAGGCCAGCACATGGACCATCAAAATTATAGTCTGGTTGATGGTCCATCTGAATCCAAAAGAACTGAAAGATTCCTGGGTTGTGGCAGGACATGCCTTTAACCCTGCACATGTTAGTCAGAGACAGTACTATTTCTGAGAGTTTGAGAACAGCCTGGTCTACAATATGAGTCCCAGAACAGAGTAAACCTGCCTTGAAGACTAAACTAACAAACAATAGGTACATAAATAAATAAATGAAATGATAAGAGACCTGCTCTGAACATCATACACTCACCATTGTAAAACTTGTGGTCTTTGTTAGAACTCATTTCAGCATAGGCAGAATATAACAACAGAAAAAAAAAACCTACAAAATAGCTGCCACTACTTATCCAGACATCTTACTCTACCAGATCCCCACATTGCCTATGGCCACCCAACTAGCACTCATCTTAGGAGCTTCCATACTGGGTGATCAGAGATCAAATGACTCACATAGCACAGACCTTCTAACTCTACACTTCCAGCACAGTAGATAGAGACTTAATCTTGAAATACTGTATTGTACTAGACATTCTTCCTCTCCCATAGGGTATATCTCAATAAAAAAGCTAGAATTTCATCCGGCACAAAATTAACTATCAATGGAGATAACATGTAAATGTTAAATGCAGAGTTGAATGTCAAGAAGATACTGGAAAAACTAGACCTTTCTGAGTTAGGCAAGCTGTTTTCCATATATTCATCAAGAATGTTGAAGTTGACTAGAAACTTGCACCTACACCCAGCGTCCTGCTCCCAATAATCTGATCAGATTAATTCACAGAGTAAAGTTTGTGAGACACATCTCCCTAGGTCAGATAATTTACATGGACCACATGGGAATTCACAAGACAGGGAATCTGGCTGCACTTCTCCACCCAGACACATGGAGGACCCAGCACACTGACAGAGAAAATCCTGAAAAGTCTATTTATGTCACATGGAAACACAGAGACCCTATCTCAAACATGCTAACTGTAAAAGACAAACACCCAAAGTGTTCTCTGATATTTGCACCAAAACCATGATTCACATGACCAACTTCCACAGTTAAAAATTACATAAATACAAATAAACAAATAAAAAATAATAAAATTATAATAGGATATTTTGGCACACACCCTATATTCCAAAACCTGGGCATCAGAGACAAACAAAGTACTTTGAATTCTGTGCCAAACGCATCTGCATTCTGAGTTCAAGAACAGCCAAAAATATGGAGAGAAATCCTGTCTTAACATAAAATTCAAACTCTGATTATCATTGACTCATCCTGAAATCCTTTTCTGAAATACACTGAAGTGGTCCAGCTTAATCTCACCAGAGGACCCAGGTAAAGGTCAATGTATCTTAAAGTCATTTTTGATGTCTGGCAGTGGTGGCTGTCAAAGTATTTTCAGATATTAATATATCTGAGTACTGTAGCATTGACAGGCAGATCTCTAGGAATTCAAGCCAATTTGGACTACATAGTGAAAATGATAGTTAGACGTATCTCAATGACACACACACACACACACACACACACACAGAGAGAGAGAGAGAGAGAGAGAGAGAGAGACAGAGAGACAGAGAGACAGAGAGACAGAGGCAGAGACAGAGACAGAGACACAGAGACAGACAGAGAGAGAGAGAGAGAGAAATAGACTGATAGCAACAGAGCCAGAGCTCCAACGAGTGCCATTCACCATGAGCATATGGGTCTAATTAAATTCAGGCTACCAACATTCTTCTCTATTGTTGTGATTAAATAATCTAAATACAAGATACTCCTGTAATGAACAGATTTGTTTGTTACTCCTATACCAGATTCTATCATTGTGGGAAATTAGGAAAGAAACTCAAGTCAATCACTGAAGGGAAAACATGTGAAATCATTATGTCTTCATTTTCTCTTTTTCTTTGCCTCTATCTTGTGCTCAGCTATTTCTCTTATCAAGCCCAGGTACACTTGCTCAGAGATAAGCAGAAGTCTTATTCCCACATAAAGCATCAGTCAACACAATCTTTTCTGGGCAGAAATCAGACATTCTTATCTAAGAACACACTCAATCAGTGTTCTCTCACATGATCCCAGGTTTTGTCAAGTTGATACCTCAGCCTATTTAGGACAGACAAAATAATATATAATAAGGTTTTAAAAATACAAAGCCACTGTATTAATCATATCTATCACTTACACAACAAAGACTCAAACATGAAGACAGCAATAACTGGAGAACACAGATTTGCCACTATGCCAGAAAATAGGAAAGGCAACCATCTAAGATACCGATGAATAAAAGTAAACCTTCTATCCACAGCAACATCACCCAAAATCAAAATATGCAGAACTGATAACGTAAATTTTATGAAGGTGCATCAGTGAAGTTCCAACATTTTTTAGTAAATGTATATAAATAGGTTAAATTATACATTACAAAAAATCAGTACACAGATTCACATAATATGAGGTCGAACCTTGTCACAAAGTACAACAATCAAAAATATATAAAATATTTTGCAAAGAATGAAAGGGTTCATGAGAATATGCCAAGAAATAAGGCAGGAAAAATATTGTCAACTTTTAATCAAAAGACAAAAGAAAACAGAGGGAAGGAAAAGGCTGATTTTGACCAATGATACCCAGCTCCCTAAAATATTATGGATATAAAAATTAAATAAACACTGACTTCACAACTTCTACAAAATTAACTCAAAATGACCCTTGAACTATTGTTTCTGACCCTAGGGCTACTGATATTTCTGCCAAAAAAAGAAGCACCATGCTCTATATCTCTCTCCAGAAATGAAGGTGATCTCAGACTATGGATCAGAAGCTCCTTATAATTCCTTTTGTTTCATGTAAACACAACCCTACTGATGCTCAATCACAATCCAACCTAGAAAAATAATTTAAAACACAGGTAATCAAATTGAATGTAATCAAATTGAAAACCATGATATGGTCCCACAAACCTATGAATACCTGATGTTGGAAATTGAAGCAAAATTATACAATGAAAAACAGAGCATCATCACCAAATAGTGCTGAAATAAATGGGTGCTGGCATGTGAAAGACTGCATACAATCCATATCTATCACCATGCACAAAACTTAAGTCCAAATAGACCAAAGACAACAACATAAATGCAGCCACACTGAAACTCTTAGAAAAATAAATAGGAGGTAGCCTCGATGAATTTGTACAGTAGACAA
This sequence comes from Cricetulus griseus, assembly GCF_003668045.3. NCBI lineage: Eukaryota > Metazoa > Chordata > Mammalia > Rodentia > Cricetidae > Cricetulus > Cricetulus griseus. The sequence continues at coordinate 4,161 of NW_023277125.1, forward strand.
CTTCTTGAACATAATACCAGCAGTTCAGATACAGAGTTCTACAATTAATAAATGGGACCTCCTGAAACTGAGAAGCATCTGTAAGTCAAAGGTCATAGTCAACAAGACAAAATGGAAGCCCCATAAAGTGGGGAAAGACATTCATCATCCACACATTTGACAGAGGGCTCATTTCCAAAATATACAAGAACTAAAGAGGCTCATTAGCAAAATACCAAGTAATCCAATTAAAAAGTTGGGTAGAGAATTAAATAGAGACTTCTCAGTAGAGGAATCTAAAATGGCTGAAAAACACTTAAGAATGTGCTCAACATTCTTAGACATCAGGGAAATGCAAACCACAATTGATAAAATCAAAAACCCCAATAACACTTTATGCTGGGGAGCATGTGGTGAAAGGAGAACACTCCTAGACTGTTGGTGGGAGTGCAAATTCATACAGCCAATTTGGAAATCAGTATGGTGGTTCCTCAGTAATATGGGAATCAGTCTACTATAAGATCAAGCAATTTCATTTGAAGGCTAAAATATGAACATTCAAACAAGAAGGACATCTTTTACCTATGTTCATAGCAGCATTATTTGTAATAGCCAAAACCTGAGGCAACCTAGATGACCCTAAACTGAAAAATGTATAGAGAAATTATTTTACATTTACACCATGAAGTAATACTGAGCAGAAAAAAAACAATGGACTCTTAAAAGTCACAGGTAAATGGATGGAAGTAGAAGAAAGCTTCCTGAGTAAGGTAAACCAGTAACAAAAAGACAAACATTGCATATACTCTCTTATATATGGGTTTCTGACATGGAACAAAGGATTTCCATCCTACAATCCACACTGCCAGACAAACTAGGAAACAAGGAGTATCTTAAGCAAGACATAGAGAACGGGAAAAGGACAATATCTCTTCAGTTAATTGGGAGCATGTGGAGAGAGGAGATGGAGTTAAAAGAATGAGAAGTGGATAAGAGGAGGGGAGAGGAGGACTTGAGGGAGCAGGAAGATTGAGTCAGGGGAAGAATAGAGGAGAGCAAAAAAAAGGATACCATAATGGATATCCATTATGGGTTTAAAGATAAATCTGTCACTAGGGAAATGTCCAGAAGTCTACAAGAATGAAACCAAATAACAATCTAAGCAATAGTCGAGAGGTCACCTTAAATGCCCTTCTCTGGTAATGAAATCCTTGACTACCTTATATGACATCCTAGAGCCTTCATCCAGTTGCTGATGGAAGCAGAAGCAGACACCTTCAGCTAAACAATGAGCCAGACTCCTGAATCTAGTTTCAGATAGGGAGGAATGATGAGCAAATGGGTCAAGATCAGGCTGGAGAAACTCACAAAAACAGTTGACCTGAACAAAGGTGAGCTCATGGACCCCAGACAGATAGGTGGGAAACCAGCATAGGACTGATCCAGGCCCCCTGAACATGGGCATCAGTTAGGAGACCTGGGCAAACTATGGAGCCTGTGGTAGTGAATTACTATTTATCCTTATTATATAAATGTACTTTGGGAGCCCATTCTACATAAACCAACAGTTTCTCAGCCTGGAGACACAGGGGAGGGCCTGGACCATGGTCCAAGTTATATGAAAGACTTTGAAAATCACTTATGGAGGCCTCACCTTCCCTGAGAAGCAGAAAGTGGATTAAATAGTGGGTCATTTAAGGGCAGGGTAGGAGGGGGGGAAAGGGAACTGTGATTGACATGTAAAGCAATTTTTTCTAGTTTACATTACAAAAGGAAAAAAATGCTTCCTGAACCAAAAAAAAAGAATAAAAAGAAAAAGAAAAATGATTCTTAATCTGATTTTGTGGATTATGGCACATCACATGGAATCTGCCCAATCTACCTGCAGAGCACCATACACACTTGAGTAATCTCTACACATCAGAAACTCCTTTTTTCCCCAGAACTAAACTTCACTGAATCACATCATTGTGGTTATTTGCACCACCAAGTTACAAGCATTTTAATCATGTATTGGTGAAAGATGATCAACATCACCAGTTATCTACAAGTTCCAAAATTAATTGCAATATTTATAATATAAAACACAAGATGTATTGCAATATTCAGAACTTCTAGAAACAAGACATTCAATTTTCTAATCTGTCTTCCTACTGCAAAAAAGCAGTGCCCAAATGTGAACACTTGGCAGTGATACCGCAAGAAATATATCCTCCCATGCCAGGGCTGCAAAGTCTCCCATTATCAATAAATCCATACTGAGAGGCACAGAGGACAAAGGCCACTGCCTAGGTCACCACATGTATCAACAGGACTACAACCTGGCTCATGTTCCATTCAGGTACCAACAGAATTAAAAGCTCACTGGGTGGTGGTGGCACATGCCTGTAAAATCAGCACTTGGGAGGCAGAGGCAGTAAGATCTCTGTGAGTTCATACCAGACTGGTTTACAAGGTGAGTCCTAGTACATCCATGTCTGTTATATGGGAAACCCTGTCTTGCAAACAAGCAGTCAATAACTAAATGAAACGATATCTCAATAGACCTGCTCTGAACACCATATAGTCACAATGGTATAGCTTGTGTTCTTACTTATTACTCATTTCAGCAAAGGCAGAAGAAACCATGGCAAGAACCCAAAAATTACCTGACACTAGTATTCCTGACTGCTAACTCCCCTCCAAAAAAGACCCACATTGCCTGTGGCCACCCTATGACTCAGAAAGCACAGTCCTTCCAGCCCACATTCACACACTAACTGTGTTTACTGTTTACTGTGAAATTGTGCTAAAGAAAAACAGACCACAGTTTAGAAAACAATGGGGTATTGATTGGGCTTGGAGATAGAAAACACAATGTGAGTATGATGTATTTATCATCTCAAAAATTATTTTGAAAACTTGAAACAGGCCTTATGGCCATGTGCTCCAGAGACTTGAGACTTGTATTACATTTTAAATCTGGTTTCATGGATAATGGCACATCATATGGAAACTGCCCAATCTACCTGCACAGCATCATTCACACTTGAGAAATCTCTACACATTAGAAACTCCTTTTCTCCCCTGGAACTAAACTTCACTGTATCAAGTCATTGTGGTTAGTTGCACCACCAAGTTCCAAGCATTCTAATCATGAATTCATGAAAGACGATCATCATCACCATTTTTCTACAAGTTCCTAAAGTATTTGCAATATTTATAATACAAGCCTGAAAATGCAAGGCAAAATTCAGAACTTCTAGAAACCAGACCTTCAGTTTTCCCTGCTCCCAATCAAATTATACCCATAAAGCCTAGTTAGTGAGAGACCCCCCTCCAAGGTCAAAGAATTTACATGGGTCAAATTGGATTTTACAAGACAGGGAATCAGTTCGCACTCTCTCCACAGATACAGGGAGGACTCACTACACTATCTGCCACACCCCACCATCTGCTCCTCCCAATCTGTGACAGCATCCCCTAGCTCACCATTTTGAGGTTTCCCAGATCAATGAAGCTCTCAGCTCAGCAGCGGCAGCAACCAACCACAGCAAACAAAATTGCTGTCACCTCTTCAAAACAGACTTGAAGCCTGGTTTCAGGAAGATCCCAGCACCTCTTCAGACTGGCAGGTCTCACGGCCGGGCCTGATTGGACAGTGAGGCTTGAGTGAGAAGAACACTTACCATAGGTTCAGAGTGTGCTTAAAGCCACAGTATTGTGGTTCCTGGCCACGCCTCCCACACAGAAAAAAATCCTTTTTCTAGATCTGCTACAATTTGCATTTCAATAGTACTCGCCCCAGGCTCAGTTTGCAGACCCTGATGTCTTCCTGGTCTCCATAGCAACTTCCCGTTTTCCTCCAGGGGAAGTTGAAGAGTTTCTACACATCAAAGAGCCTCTCTGAGGATGCTGCAATCTAAATCAGACCAACTCAGAATGAATTCGAAAAAGATCACTTGGGAGACACAGCACAGGGATGAAGCAGAGGGCTCCACATCCTACCTTTCTTCCTTACACTACCCTCCTCTCCGTTCCCTTGCCTTTCTTCCAACCCTGGAAAAAATCACAGGAAAGAAACCGAACAGTGTCCAGTGGTTTCTAACAACACGGGATAAAGCCAGAGGCTGGTGGGCAGAAGAGAGGTGGGTTAGGAGCACAGGGCACACTGGGAAATGTAGTCCCAAGCCAGTTCTGTGCAGGCTGCAGGGAATCTTCTCTGTGAACTGCTGGCTCACCAGGCTGGCTTTGCAGGTGAATGAGGGAGTGAATCAGTGAATGGGTGACTCAGCAAGGTGAGTGATCCAGTGAACTGAATGCAGCCAGCAGCCAGGCAGCAGCAGGCAGCATTGCAGTTTAGGAACAACCAGCAGGCTAGCTGGCTAGCCAAGAGGGGCAAGCTAAGTGGAAGCTGGGGATTCATTCTCGAGCTCGCCAGCTAGCACGTGCTTGCTACCGCCTAGGAGTCCATAAAAAATAAACGAACGAATGAACAAATGAATAAATAAATTAATAAACGGATGAATGCATGGATCGAGTGCAGCCACAGCGGTGGTAGGCGGGCCCGGGGTGGGCCAGTAGGGAAGAAGGGAGCCCAGTGTGGCAGAGTAGCTTGGTTCCAGGCTCTGACAGTGTTGGGTTTGGGTTAATGAGTTAAATAGCTATTATCGTATGTTACATGAAATAGAAATCAGGCACTAAAGAAGTGTCTGGATATCTACAAATATGACACTGGCTAACAATCTAAGCGATAGAGCACAGGATACATTAAATGCCCTTCCCTGATAATGAGATTGATGACTGACTTATGTGCCACCCGATAGCCCTCATCTAGCAGCTGGTGGAAGTAGAAGCAGACACCCAAAACTACTCACTGAACTGAACTGGAATCCAGTTGCAGAGAAGGAAGAGTGATGAGAAGAGGAGACGAGACTGCTGAAACCCACATGAACAGCTGACCTGAACATCAGGGAGCTATTGGTCCCCAGACTGATAGCTGGGAAACCAGCATGAGACTGGTGCAGAACCCAGGAACATGGGTTTCAGTGAGGAAACCTCAGAAATCTACAGGACCTCAGGTAGTAGTTCAATACTTATCCCTAGCATGTGTGTAAACTTTGGGAGCCCATTATACATGAAGGGATACTCCCTGAGTCAAGACACATGGGGGTGGGTCTAGGCCCTATCCCAAATGAAACGATAGACTCTGATGACACCCTATGGAAGGACTCACCCTCCAGAGGGAGGAGAAAGAATATATGATAGGTTGGTTCTAGTTAGGGGGGGTGGTAGGGGAGGATGGGAGGGAGAAGGGAACTGGGATTTTCATGTAAAACAATCTTGTTTATAATTCAAATAAAAAAGAAAAGCAAAAAAAAATACAACTCCTGCTCGAACTGTTAGAAGTCCCACAAAAAAAGAAATAAAGAATGGCTGTAATTGAAAACTAGGTTTTCTATTAAAAACATATGATGATCAAGTTCACAAGCCTATGTATAAATTGTACTTGTATAATGAAATTTGTCAGGATTTCCCAAATTTCCTCTCCAAAGGGTAATGAATCATGTATTGACCTAGTTTTTGTTTGGATAGCTATAAAGAGACACTATGTACATGGCTAATATTTTATTTTCTTTTTATGACACAGGTTTTCTCTGTAGCTTTGGAGGCTGTCCTGGAATTAGCTCTTGTAGACCAGGCTGGTATTAAATTCACAGAGACCCACCTGCATTTGCATCCTTAGTGCTGGGATTTAAGTCATGCACCACTTCACTCTGGCTATGGCTAATTTTTTAAAGGAAAAACATTTAATTGGGTGGCTTACATTTTCAGAGGTTTTGTTAAGTATCATCTTGTTGCAACATGGTAAAATGCAGTCAGACATGGTGCTATAGAAAGAGCTAGGCATTACACATATTGACCACTGGCAAAGGGAAGTGGTCTGGGACATTGTTCATGGCATGAGCATATATAAGATCTCAGTATGCACCCCTGCCCCAGTGACACACTTGCTTCAACAGTTCCATACCTACAGCAATAAAGCAAACTCATAAGTGTGTCATTCCCTTTTAGTTTATGGGGGAAATTACATTCAGACTAGCACAGGTATTATGCATTAAGGTTCACAAGGAAGTATGATATGTCCTTTTGTTTGAGTGAATAATGAACCCATCCTAATGAGAAAGACTAAATTTTAAGTTCGTTTTCACACCAGAATTTATTACACTATGAAATTTTTGCTGGGGCACACCTAAGGCCCCATGACAAATTACCTGAAGTATTCAGCTTTCATTTCACACGATTTGGGAATAGTTAACACATTGTGGATTATCCTTGAATTGGACAGAGAGGCTAGTGAGGAAATTTTTTCACACTAGTAATATTTCTCGAGTAGCCTGTTTTAACAACTTTGCTTCCAATGACTTTTACATGTTAAACTTGTATTTTTCCTGCTTTTTCATGTGCCTAAAGATAAGCCATACCATCATAGATTCCAATGCATTCTACTATATTTTTGGTATATATTCACATATATGTGAATCAGAATCCTGATTGTATTGATAATAGCAAATAAATGTCTTTTAGACATGGAAAAATATTTTACTCAGTACCACTACTAAACCCAAAACTGTCCAAGAAAAGGAGAACCCAGTGACACACATATTCTTGACTAGCAGACAAAGTACTAGAACCCCACGACACCAGTGGTCTTTACATTCCTTCTTTGGAGAATATTATGTTTTTGAAAGACAAAACAAAACGTTCTTCAACATACCTTTGCAGATTTCTCATCTTGGCAAGTTATATTCAATCCAATGAAAAACATCTGTTAGTCTCATGAATTAGTTTAGATTGCATGGCAATGCTGTTTGATGACAAATGTCTGTTTTAAGAAATCTTTTTTCCTTTAACTATAATCTTTATCATTTTTAATGGGCATTGGGTTTCCCCCACACCCCCACTCTCACATCCCCAGGGGAAACCAAAGCAAAACCTCTTCCCTGATGTAAAACCTATCTTGGTTTTAGTCAGAGCTCAAAGTTTCTCTAAAGTATATAGGTTGCTTTAATTTAGCAGTTTTTTTTAATCTAATATCTCCCAATGTTGTTTTTTTTCCATTTCAGTAGCATTTGAAAAAATATAAAGCTAATAATCTAATATTTAATCTATCTCTGGAAGTCTTAATTACCCCCTTTTAGTTTACTGAGCATATCTTTTGAGGAATCTCATAAAGTGTTAATTTAAGTAATCATTTTTTTCTTATTTTGTTTTTTGAGGCAGGGTTTCTCTGTGCCTTTGGAGCCTCTCTTGGAAACAGTATTTTTAGGATGGTCTCAAACTCACAAAGACCCACCTACCACTGCTTCATGGGTGCTGGTATTACAGGTTGGCACCATCATCACCTGGAATATGTAATATTTATTAAGAAAAAATCAGAAGTCAGATAAGGGGGTAAGAGCCAGAAAGAACAGAGAACCAGTTGAGCAGCCATCAGTGATTCCTACCTCTTCAATTTATCAATCAAAAACAGAGAAAGATCCTGTCTCAGCCCCTCCTTGCTAATTCCTGTCTCCAATCTCTCCACAGTTATCCAAACCTCTATGATATTTTTTGGTCACTTAATGGGTAGCTCTGCTCTCTGATGCTATACAAGCTTTATTATGAACATATCATTGAAATACCACACAACCCCCAGGACACCTTATCTATCTCATATATTTGCTACTTTCATTCCTCATATGAAAGTCTCCATGACAGATGTCTCATAGCATGGATATCTCAACATCCTGTCATCTCAAATGCAACTCAGCTTCATCTTCAAGCTTCATGCAGTGAACTCTCACAGAGTCTTCATTTTGAGTCTGACATTCCAAAACATAGATGTGTCATATTGTGAAGAAGAATCTGTCATCTGTATAATTTTCATCTTTATTGTTTACATAGTCAGTAAAAAAAAATAGATGAATCTCCCATGATTTTGTGGACCCTACCAAGCTTGGATCAAATTTGCCAGTTTTTGAATAATGTTGCTCCTGAAACAAGAAATTAGTTTGCATCCTCCTAAAATGTTAAAGCACTGCTGGATAGAGTCGTTAACTTGGGCTACCTTTGTAGACTTTAAATGCAGAGCAGGTCTCTTTTTTAATGCTGTTAAAACCTTGAAAAATACTCTCTTTCCCATCAATGGATTGCCATAAGAAACTCTTTTCCTTAACAAAATAGAGACTTTCATATGTTCCTCCTTGTGTCCTTTTCATCGTAGACCTGTATGACTCAACAGTAATAACCATCAACAGAAGCAATAATTTGTCTAAGACATCAATCAGCCAATTACTCTTAAACACAACATTATTCACTTTATTGAGATGTGTAGAGATTAAGAAAGATTCGGGGCCAAAATATCACATAGATGAACTCTAGCTAAATATTTCATGAAATCTTCTAAGAACCTGTGATTACTGACCAGTCCAAGATCATCCAATACAATCAAAAAAGAATGCAGCCAGGTTTGACCTAGAGGGCCACAGCAAGACAAGAATATGACTGTTTTATTGACAGAAAACAGACTTTTATATCTGTGTCAGAAACATAAGATAGTGGCAATTTCCAGGATCAATTCAGTTTTAGTTACCAGGAAAACATGAAAATTGCAAGCCATACAGGGAAAAAAGGATTAATGTCTAAGAACAATTTTCTTGTTAAGCTTATGTACTTCCTAGATTACTAAGAAATCATATAGAGAAATATACATTAGTCTGATTGCTTGATTCTTTACTTTGTGTCATGTGAGATGCACCAGGCTCAGCTCATCACAGATTTGGAGGCAGCCAGTTTGCCTCAGTGGAGATAGATATCTGCAGCAATGATCTGGACACTAGATGTGCATATTGTTACTTTGTATCTTTGCCTTCTCAGCAGACAAGGTAGAAACTGCATTCATATTCAGAGGGTATATAGATAGGCTACCATACAGACACAAGAGCACAAGAGCATATAAACACACGTCATGTCATTAAATTATGATTCTACACTGACACTTCCAAGGAATGCCACACCCCTTCTTGATCGCCTGTTCCTTACTCCACAGGGAAAGCTAAGCTCTGAGCACTACCCACACATGTGGTCATTGACTTAATCATACAATAAATACATATAAATGTTATAGAACTGCTTTAATCTACCACTAGTGAATAGTTAAGTCCCCTAAGAAAGATATGTGGGATGTTGAGATGGTTCAGTGGGTAGAGTGCATGCCACCAAGCCTGATGACTTGCATGCTCAGCACCCGGAGGGGTGGTTCCGCATTAACCTTCAGCCACGCCCCTTCTCAGGGTCAAGGCGGAGCTTCAGGCTTTGCCCCTGGTGATTGGACGTCGTGGCTCAGCCCCGGCACCTCCTGCTTCGCTCCGCCCTCCATGCCACAGAGAAGCCAACTCTGGTGGAGGAGAGCAATCTCCATGGAGCATGTCAGCCCCGCCCGTGAGCTCCGCGAGTAAACCCCGCCCCTGCTCTCTTCTCGGCCCCACCTCCGGCCTCTTGAACCTGCCCCTTCTCTCTGCTCGGCCACGCCTCTGGCCTCTCGGCCACGCCCCTGCTTCTGCTCGGCCCCGCCTCCCTCTCGGCCCCCGCCCCTGCTCTCTGCTCGGCCCCGCCTCCGGCCTCTCGGCCCCGCCCCTGCTCTCTGCTCGGCCCCGCCTCCGGCCTCTCGGCCCCGCCCCTGCTCTCTGCTCGGCCCCGCCTCCGGCCTCTCGGCCCCGCCCCTGCTCTCTGCTCGGCCCCGCCTCCGGCCTCTCGGCCCCGCCCCTGCTCTCTGCTCGGCCCCGCCTCCGGCCTCTCGGCCCCGCCCCTGCTCTCTGCTCGGCCCCGCCTCCGGCCTCTCGGCCCCGCCCCTGCTCTCTGCTCGGCCCCGCCTCCGGCCTCTCGGCCCCGCCCCTGCTCTCTGCTCGGCCCCGCCTCCGGCCTCTCGGCCCCGCCCCTGCTCTCTGCTCGGCCCCGCCTCCGGCCTCTCGGCCCCGCCTCCGCTCCCGGGCGCTCGCTCAGCTGCTGGGCATCCGCGCTTCTCGGCCATGGAGACCCCTGGGAGTCTGGACAAGAAAGTCAAGCTGAGCGACACCGCGCAGAACGGGGGGAGTGGAGGCCGCGGGCGGGAGCGCGAGGAGCGGGGGCGGCTGTGGGAAGCGCGGGCTGCCCGTGCATCCTGCGGGAGCCGGGGGCGGGGACCCAGGCGGCGGCGGCCCCCGAGGCGAGCCCCGGGCGGCGCGGCGGGCGGAGCTGTCTCCTAGGCTGCAGAGGCCGAGGGCTGCGGTGGAGACGGAGGAGGCGCCTCGGCAGGGGCCTGGTTTTCTTGGCTCTGCCCGGGGACTTGGCCGAGTTTGGGGCGGTGTCCACGTCTTTGCATTAGCCATAGCCAGAGGGTAGTATCTCATGACTTTAATCGAAGCACCCAGGATGCAGAGGCAGGTGGATCTCTGTGAGCTTGAGACCATTCTGGTCTGTAAGAGCTAGTTCCAGGACAGCCTCCCATGCCACAGGGAACCTGTTTTAAAGAGTAAAATAAAATATTAGCCATGTACATGGTTTCTCTTCACAGCTATACAAAAAACAAAAAACAAAAAACAAAAACAAAACTTGGTCAGTACATGATTTATTACACTTTAGAGAGGAAATTTGAGAAACCCTGACAAATTTCCATTACACAAGATCATATTATACATAGGCTTGTGAACTTGCTGCTCATCATTAATAGAAAGCCTAGTATTCAATTTTAGCCATTCTTTATTTCATGTAACATACAATAACAGCTATTTAACTTATTAACCCCCACCACCACCCCCAAAGCCCAGAGCCCTTCCGCTTGCTTGCATTGGGCTCCCTCCCTCCCTCCCTGCAGGCTGGCTCCAGTGCCTTCTCGCCACCGCTGCCGCTGCTGCGGCACCCGATCCATCCATTCATCCATTTATTAATTAATTTATTCATTTGTTCGTTCGATTTTTCATTTATGGACTGCAGGGTGGGAGCTAGCATGCAGGTGCTGGCGATCTCGAGAAGGAATACCCCCTCCCCCATCACCACACTTGCCCCACCTGCTCACCAGCTGCCACTTCCTAAACTGCATCACTGACTTGACTGCTGCCACCTGGCTGCTGCCTGCATTCAATCCACTCCTTAGCTCAGCTCTCAGTCACTGATTCACTGATTCACTACCGCATTCACTTGCAAAGCCAGCCTGGGGAGCCAGCGGTTCCTTGAGTTTTCCTGCTCCCTGCAGAGAACATTCTCAGGACTACATTTCCCAGGGTGCCCTGCACTCCCGACCCAGCACTCTTCCGCCTGCCCGCTTCTGGGCTTCCTTCCTGGGATGGTACAATCCTTAAGACACTGGTAGGTCTCTTACTTGTAATTTATTTACAAGGGGGAAGACAGAGCAGGCAGGGGAGGAAGGTCAGGGGAGAGAGGGCAAGAGAGGGAGGGTGTTAGTGTAATGAAGAAAGGGACGCTATGGAGCTCTGTGGAGCTCCATCTCTGTGCCATATCTACCAGGTGAGATTTTTCTAATTCATTTTGATTTGGTCAGATTTAAATTGTTGCATCATCAGAGAGGCTCTTTGGTGTGTAGAAACTTGTGAATTATATCCTGGGAGACAAAGGGAAGTTCCTATGGAGACCAGGAAGATATCAGGGTCTGCAATCTGAGCCTGGGGCCAGTGCTATTGAAATGCATATTGTTGCAGATCTACAGAAAGGATTTTTTCTTGTGTGGGAGGCATGGCCAGGAACCACAATACTGACTCTAACCCTATGGGAGGCTCTCTTGTCACTCAAGCCTCACTATCCAATTATTCCCTCCAGGAGACCTGCCAGTCACAAGAGGTGCTGGACTCTTGCTGTCACCAGGCTTGATTTTGAAGAGGAGACAGCAGTTTTCTTTGCTGTGGTGCAGTTGCTGCTGCAGGGAGCTGAGCTGAGAGCTTCAGTGATCTGGGAAACAACAAAATGGTGAGCTAAGGAATGCTATTTGCAGATGTGGAGTAGAAGATGGTGAGGTGTGGCTGACGGTGTGGTGAGTCCTCCCTGTATCTGCGGGGAGAGTGAGGCCAGATTCCCTGTCTTGGGAAATCCCATTTGGCCCATCCCATGTAAATAGTTCCACCTAGGAAGAAATCTCACACTAACTTTGCTCTGCAGGCTTAATTTGATCAGAGTATTGTGATCAGGGAGCTGGGTATAGGAGCAAGTTTCTAGTCAACTTAAACATTCTTTTTTTTCTGTTTGGATTTTTGGAGACAGGGTTTCTATGTGTAGCTTTGGATTCTATCCTGGCACTCACTCTATTTACCAGCCTGGCCTTGAATTCACAGAGATCCACCTGTCTCTGCCTCCCAAATGCTGGGATTAATAATGTTTGTCACCAACACCCAGCACAACTTCAAATTCTTGATGAATATATGGAAAGCAGCTTGCCTAACTCAGAGATGCCTAGTTTTAAAGTATTTTTCTTGATATTGAACACTCTACATTTAATATTTACATGTAATCTCCATGCATAGTTAATTCTGTACAAGTTGTCCAGAGGCATCTCATGTGTAGGATAACAGTCCCCTATTACACCATAATGTAAGAGAGTAGATTTGTTGATATAAAGGATTTACCAATGCTTAGGAAATAGAATGTATCCCAAAATAGAATTGAGCTGTGGAGGACTGCCTCTGAAACATCAAAACATTAGTATTTTCTAACCAGCCTTGTTTGGATGCCAGGATACACATTTTTCATCAGGATTGTCCAGACATTTGGCTCCAAACTATTCCAAAGAATCTACCCCTGATTTAACACAAACCACCAGGCCCATCCCCATATCAAAGAATAGCCCTCTAACAAGCTGGACAAGGAGGCATTACAGGGTCACAAAAAACTTAAATCCTGGTTTCATAAAATTCTAGTTTTTTTTCTTGAGAATAACCATAATTATTTCAGGTGGGCAATATGACACTAGGTAATAATTGTTTGTAAATAAAACACAGTTGTGTTGATAACTTACCTCATCAAGAAAGGTTTTCATGTCAGCCCTCAGGCAGGGAGGACTTAGTAACAGCCTGGGGTCTAGGGCTTGGGAGCTTTCATTGGGGCATGATGTATTGAAAAGAAAACTTAACTGTTTCTCTAAAATCTGCAATATGTTTGGGAGAGCTGGCAATGATCTGGGCCAATGAAATTTTTGAAGGGTTGCTTCAAATCCTGAGAATCAAACTCTTTCCGCCTTATTGGGAGCTATTGCTTGTGCTAAGGCCACTGTGTCTTAAGTCATTAATGGTCTTGAGATATACTGTTTACCTTGTGGGGCATTGCTTGACTAGTCTCCTCCGGAATTTCTTCCGTTATATGTTAGTTTTTGATAAATTCATGTTGTTCTCCCGTAGCCTTCCCTCTTCCCACCCCATTTATGTATCGAACAGGATGCTATTCTTCTCAAGAAGCTTAGTTAGTCTGGGGCATATGCTCTGTAATATCTAGCTTTTATCTTTTCTACCTTCTGCTTGTCTATCTTTCATGGTCCCTATGACCTTCACCTCAGGACCCTGTCGCTGAGGAATGACCTGTAATTTTAAGACAATGATGTACTTAAAAATTTATTTAAGGAAAGTCCTGGTTGTGTGATTGTATTTTACTGAAGTGCAAGTATCCACTCCTAAGGACTTGCATTTTTCTGGATTATGGTGTTTATCTTTAGAGAAATGGACAAGAAATCTTTAATGTGCTATAATACAAGTCTCTAGTCTCTGGAGCACATGGCCATAAGGACTCATTCAACTTTTCAAAATAAGTTTTGAGATTACAAATGCATCATACTCCCATAGTCTTTCGGCCTTCTAGCCCCACTGTTTTTGAATCTGTGTCCTGCTTTTCATTTTTTTATTAGTTCAAATTAGGAACAAGCTTGTTTCACATGTCAATCTTTTCTCCCTCTCCCTGCCCTCCCCCTCACCCCTCCTACTCTACCCCAACCTACCCCCCACCCAGTACTCCCCTCCACTCACCAGGCAGGGTAGGGCCCTCAACAGGGGCTCTGCAATGTCCACCACATCATCCTGGACTGGCCCTCTGCCCTTCTTCCTTTGTCCAGGGCAAGAGTGCATCCCTTCACATGGGATGGGCTCTCAAAGTATCTTCTTATACCAGGGAAAAATACTAATCCACTACCAGTGGCCCCCTAGAGTGCAGAGGCCTCCTCATTGACATCCATGTTCAGGGGTCTGGATCAGTCCTGTACTGGCTTCCCAGACAGCATCTGGGGTCAATGTGTTCCCCTTTTTAAGGGCAGCTGTTTCTGTGGGTTTCTCCAAATTGGTACCAAGCCCTTCCATCTTCATTCCTCCCTCTATGCAACTAAGTTCCCTAGTTCAGTTCAGTGTGTATCTGTGCACGGCTGCTTCTGATTCCATCAGCCACTGGATGAGGACTCTAGGATGCCATAAAAAGTAGTCATCGATCCCATTTCAGGAGACGGGCGTTTAGGTTATCCTCTCCACCATTGCCTGGATTGTCAGTTCACGTCATCCTTGTAGGTCTCTGGAAATATCCTTAGTTTCAGATCTCTCCTCAGTCCTATAATGGTGCCCTCTAATATGGTATCTCTCAACCTGCTCTCCTTTATTCTTTCCCCAACTCAATATTTCTGATCCTCCATTTCCTCCTCTCCTCTCCTCCTGCTCTCATTTGGGCAGCCCCCCTCCCCTCATGCTCCCATCTAGCTCAGGAGTTCCTGCCCCTTCTCATTCCTGTGGTCCATGCATTTATCCCCTAGAGTACTTCATGTTTCCTAATTTCTTTGGTGAAAAAGATTGTAGGCAGGTAATCCTTTGCTCTATGTTTAAAATTCATATATGAGTGAGTATATACCATGTTTGTCTTTTTGTGACTGGGTTACCTCACTCAGAATGGTTTCTTCTAGTTCCATCCATTTGCCTGTGAATTTCAAGATTCTATTGTTTTTTCTTCTAAGTAGTACTCCATTGTATAAATGTATCACATTTTCTCTATCCATTCTACAATTGAGCGGCATCTAGGTTGCTTCCAGCATCTGGCTATTATAAACAATGCTGCTATGAACATGGTTGAAAATATGTCCTTATTGTTTGAGTGTGCATTATTTTGGTATATACCCAAGAGACAAATTGCTGGATCTTGAGGTATACCTATTCTCATTTTTCTGAGCAACCACCATAGTGATTTCCAGAGTGGTCTTACAAGTTCACACTCCCACCAGCAATGGAGGAGTGTTCCTTTTTCTCCACATCCTCTACAGCAAAGATTGTCATGGGTGTTTTTGATTTTAGCCATTCTGACAGGTGTGAGGTGGTATCTCAGAGTTGTTTTGAGTTGCATTTCTCTGATGTTCAAGGATTTTGAGCATTTTCTTAAGTGCCTTTCAGCCATTTCGGATTCCTCTGTTGAGAATTCTTTATTTAGTTCTGCACACCACTTTTTAATTTCATTGTTTGGTGTTTTGGTGGCTAGCTTCTTGAGTTCATTTTATATTTTGGAAACCAGCCCTTTGTACGATGTAGGGTTGGTGAAGTTCTTTTCCCATTCTGTGGGCTGTCATTCTGTCTTAATGACTGTGTCCTTTGCCTTACAGAAGCTTCTCAGTTTCAGGAGATCCCATTTATTAATCGCAGGCCTCTATGTTTGTGCCACTGGTGTAATGTTCAGGAAGAAGTCTCCTGTGCCTATTTGTTCAAGGGTATCTCCCACTTTCTCTTCTAGAAGATTTAGTGTGGCTGGATTTATGGTGAGGTCTTTAATCCATTTGCACTTAAGTTTTGTGCATGGTGACAGATATGGATCTATCTTCAATCTTCGGCATGTCTGAATCCAGTTGTGCCAGCACCATTTGTTGAAGATGCTATCTTTCTTCCATTGTATAGATTAACATCTTTGTCAAAAATAAGGTGTTCATAGGTGTGTGGGTCAATATCAGGGTTTCCAATTTGATTCCATTGTACTATCTGTCTATTTTTGTGTGAATACCAAGCTGTTTTCAGAACTATGGCTCTATAATAGAGCTTGAAGTCAGTGATGGTGATGCCCCCAGAAGATCCTTTATTGTACAGAGTTGTTTTGGCTATCCTGGGTCTTTTGTTTTTCCATATAAAGTTGAATATTGTTCTTTCAAGGTCTGTGCATAACTGTGTTGGGATTTGGTGGGCATTGCATTGACTCTCTAGATTACTTTTGGCAAGACTCCCATTTTTACTATGTTGATTCTACCTTTCCAAGAACATGGGAGATCTTTCCATTTTCTGGTATCATCTTTAATTTCTTTCTTTAAGGACTCAAAATTCTTACTGTACAGGTCTTTCACTTTTTTGGTTAGTGTTACCAAATATATTTTATGTTGCTTGTGGATATTTGAAGGGTGATGTTTCTCTGATTTCTTTCTCATTGCTTTTATCATCTGTATAAAGTAGGGCTACTGATTTTTTGAGTTAATTTTGTATCCTGCTACTTTGCTTAAGGTGTTTATCAGCTGTCGGAGTTCCCTAGTAGAGTTTTTACAGGACACTTATGTAGACTATCCTATCATCTGCAAATAGTGAAAGTTTTACTTCTTCCTTTCCAATATGTATCCCTTGGATCGCCTTTTGTTGTCTTATTGCTCTAGCTAGAACTTCAAGTACAATATTGAAGAGATATGGAGAGAGTGGACATCCTTGTCTTTTTCCTGATTTTAGAGGTATCGCTTTGAGTTTCTCTTCATTTATTTTGATATTTGCTGTTGGTTTGCCGTATATTGCTTTTATCATGGTTAGATATGTTCCTGTTATTCTTGTTCTCTCCAAGATCTTCATCATGAAGGGGTGTTGGATTTTGTCAAAGGCTTTTTCTGCATCTAGTGAGATGATAATGTAGTTTTTCTTTTTTAGTTTGTCAATATGGTGGAGTACATTAATGGATTTTCATATGTTGAACCATCCTTGCATCCATGGGATGAAGCCTACTTGATCATAGTGGATGATTTTTCTGAAGTGTTCTTAGATTCGATTCACCAATATTTTGTTGACTATTTTTGCATTGATGTTCATGAGGGACATTGGTCTGTAGTTCTCTTTTTTAGTTGTACTTTATGTGGCCTGTATATCAAAGTGATTGTTGCTTTTTTTGAATTTCTGGTAGAATTCTGCAGTGAAGCCATCTGGCCCTGGGCTTTTTTGGGGCGCAAGGCTTTTGATGACTTCTTCTATTTCATTCGGAGTTATAGGACAATTTAAACTGCTTATCTGTTCTTGGTTTAATTTTGGTAAGTGATATCTATCCAGGAAACTGTCCATTTCCTTTAGATTTTCGAGTTTTATGGAGTAAAGGTTTTCAAAGTATGACCTGATCATTCTCTAGATTTCCTCAGTGTCTGTTGCTATATCCCCCTTTTCGTTTCTGATTTTGTTAATTAGCATGCTCTCTCTGTCTGCCTTTTGGTTAGTTTGGATAGACTTTTGTCTATTTTGTTGATCTTCTCAAAGAAACAACTGTTTTTGTTTCATTGGTTTTTTTGTAATGTTTTCCTAGTTTTTATTTTATTGATTTCATCCCTCAGTTTGATTATTTCCTGGCTTCTACTCCTCCATGGTGAGTTTGCTTCTTTTTGCTCTAAATCTTTCAATTTTTCTGTCGATTCTCTCATGTGACTATTCTCCAGTTTCTTCACATGAGCATTTAGTTCATGTGAACTTTCCTCTTAGCACTGCTTTCAAAGTGTCCCATAAGTTTGGGTATGCTGTGTCTACATTCTCTTTAAATTCTGGGAAGTCTTTAATTTCTTTTTTTTATTTCTTCCTCAACCTCTGAATAGTGTAATTGGGTTTTATTCAATTTCCATGAGTTTGTATGTTTTCTGGAATTTTTATTGCAGTTGAATTCTAGCTTTAAAGCATGGTGATCTGATAAGATACAGGGGGTTATTTCAATTCTTTTGTATCTGTGGAGGTTTGCTTTGTTGCCAACTATGTGGTCAATTTTAGAGAAGGTGCCATGTGACGCTGAGAAGAAGGTATATTCTTTTGTGTTTGGATGCAGTGTTCTATAGATATCTGTTAAACCCCATTGGGTCATAACTTCTGTTAGATCCTTTGTTTCTTTGTTAAGTTTCTCTCTGCTGGCCCTGTCTAGTTGTGAATGCGGCATGTTGAAGTCTCCTACTATAAGTGTGTGTGTGGTTTTAGATTTAGTAATGCTTCTTTTACAAATGTGGGTGCCTTTGTATTTGGGGCATAGATGTTTAGAATTGAGACTTCATCTTGAAGGACTATTCCTGTGATGAGTATGAAATGTCCTTCCTCATCTCTTTTGATTGATTTTAGTTTGAAGTCTAATTTGGACTGCTTTTCTTTAACTCAGGTACACATTAACAACAGATACTGTGTGAATGTGACCTGCGTTTGCTTCCAGGGTTTCCCAGCTCTGAGGCAATGGTTTGCTTCACAGGACAGTGAGTGTGTAATGAAATGTGCACACAAAGGACTCTGTGCTTTGGATGAGGAACAGGCTGTGTTAGATGAGAGAGGAGGAGTTTCTACTAAAATACAAACTTTTTAGTCTAGGGCTCTGTCTACTTTGCTGTAAGGGCAGTGCTGGAAAGACTGTGCTGTCTGAGTCATTTGATCTCTGATCACCCAGTAGGTAAGCTGCTAATATGAGTCCTACCAGGGTGGCCCTAGCCAATGTGGGGTTTTGGGGAGGCAGTTATTAACAGTCAGGTGTACTAGGACTAGGGTCAGGTAATTTATGGTCTCTTGTAATAGTTTTTCCTGGCTTTGCTGAAATGGGTTGTAAGAAGGACCACAAGTTTTACCATGGTAGTTGAATGGTGTTCAGAGAAGGTCTGTTGAGCTATCATTGCATTTGTTTATATATTTAATTTCTGTTTGCTTTTCAAGACATGGTTTCCCTGTGTAACCTTTGTGGCTATCCTGGAACTCCCCTTGTATATAAGTCTGTTATGAACTCAGAGATCTTACTGCATCTGCCTCCCGGGAGCTGTTATTAAAGGCATGTGCCACCACTACCACCACCCAGTAAGCTTTCAATTCTGTTGGAAGTTGAACAGAACATGAGCCAGCCAGTTCTGTTGGTACATATGTTGACCTGGTCAATGTCCGTTGTCCTCCATACCTCCCAGTATGGATTTACTACGTAATAGGATACTCTGCAGCCCTGGCATGGGGGACAAAATTCTTGCAGTATCACTGTCCAGTGTTCACATGTGGGCACTACTTTTGGTTGTAGTGGGAAAACAGATTAGAACACAGGAGGTTTGTTTCTATAAGTTCTGAATATTGCATTCCATTTTCATGTTTGTATTTAAAATACTGCAAATAATTTAGAAACGTGTAGAGAAAATGATGATGTGGATCATCTTTCATGCATACATGATTAGAATGCTTGTAACTTGTTGGTGCAAATAAACACAATGTTTTGATTCAGCGAAGTTTAGTTCCAGGGGAGAAAAGAAGTTTCTGATGTGCAGAGATTTCTCAAGTGTTCATGGTGCTTTGCAGGGAGATTGGGCAGATTCCATGTTGTGTGCTATAGGCATTTCATTGTTTTTTTTTATTTAAATTAGAAACTAGTTTGTTTTGCATGTCAATCACACTGTCCTCACCCCCTTCTCTCCTGCCCTTCACTGAGTCTGCATTCCACCCCCTTTCTGACCCCAGGGAATGTGAGGCATTCTACAAGTGATCTTCAAAGTCTGTCATATAATTTGGTTCATTGCCTAGGAGCAGCCACGTGTCTCTTGGCTGAGAGTGTGTTGCTTTATGTGGAATGGGCTTTCAAAGTCAATTAATATAATAGGGATGAATTCTAATCCACTACCACAGGCCCCATAGATTTCCCAGGCCTCCTAACTGACACCCATATTCAGGGGGTCTGGATCAGTACTATGCTGGTTTCCCAGCTTTCAGTCTGTGGTCCATCAGCTCCCCCTTGTTCAGGTCAGCTGTTTCTGTGAATATCTCCCATTTGCTCATCACATCTCCCTATCTGAAATTTGATTCCAGGAGTGTGGCTCAGTTTTTGGCTGTAGGTGTCTGCTTCTGCTTATATCAGCCACTGGATGTGAGGTAAATTCTTGCCAATTGCTTACAGTGGTATTTCGTGTCATTCTTGTAGACATCTGGACATTTCCCTAGATTTCTCTTTAATTTTATAATGGCTCCATCTATTATGGGATATTTTTTCTTGCTCTCCTCTATTCTTCCCCTCACTCAATCTTCCTGTCCCCTCAAGTCCTCCTCTCCCCTCCTTTTCTTCCCTTTTCATTCTCCTAACTCTTTCTCCCCTCCACCCATCATACCAATTTGCTCAGGAGATCTTGTCCCTTTCCCCGTCTATGGAAAACCATGTATATATCCCTTAGGATTCTCCCTGTTTCCTAGCTTCTGTGGTGGTGTGAATTGTAGGCAGTTAATCTCCTTTCCATGCCTAAAAACCATATATAACAGAGCCCATACCATGTTTTTCTTTTTGTAACTGTGTTACCTCACTTAGGATGCTTTCTTCTACTTACATCCATTTGCCTGTGAATTTTTAGATTCAGTTATTTCTCTGATGAGTACTACTCCATTGTGTAAATGTACCACATTTTCTCTACCCATTCTTCAGTTGATGGGCATCTAGGTAGAATCCAGGTGCCAGCTATTACAAATAATGTTGCTGTGAACATAGTTGAACAGATGTCCTGTTGTATGAATGTTCATCTTTTGCTTATATGCCTATGAGTGGAATTGCTGTATGTTGTGGTGGATTGATTCCAATTTTCCTGAGGAACTTCCTTACTCATTTCCAAAGTGGTTGTACAACTTTGCACTTCCCCCAGCAGTGGAGGAATGCTATTTCTCCAATCTTCTACAGCATAAACTGTCATCGGTGTTTTTTTATTTTAGCCATTCTGACAAGAGCAATATGCTACCTCAGCGTTGTTTTGATTTGCATTTTCCTGATTGCTAAGTATAAGCACTTGCTAAGCACTTTCTTAAGTTTCTTTCAGCCATTTTATATTCCTCTATTGAGATGTCTCTATTTAATTCTGTATCCCACATTTTAAATGGATTTTTTTGTGTTTTGGTGACTAGTTTCTTGAGTTCTTTGTATATTTTGGAATTCAGCCCTCTGTCAAATATGGGGTTGATGAATGTCTGTTCTCCATTTTTTGAGCTGCCTTATTTTGACTGTGTCCTTTGATTTACAAAAGCATCTAAGTTTCATTTATTAATTGTAGATTTCTGTGTCTGTGCTACTGGTGTTAGGTTCAGGAAGCTGTCTACTCTACAAATTCTTCCTGGGTACCTCCTACTTTCTCTTAAAGATGGTCAGTATGGGTCTATTTATGTTGAGGTATTTCATCTGTTTGCACCTAAGTTTTGTGCATGGGAATGGATATGCATCTGTCTGCAGTCTTTTACATGCCAACACCCAGTTATGCCACCACTATTTACTGAAGATGGTTTCTGTTTTACATTGTATAATTTAGCTTCATTGTTTAGCATCAGCTTTTCTTATGTATGTGGGTCCTGTCATGGTTTTCAGTTCAATTCCATTGGTATACCTTTCTTTTATATTATTTTACTATACTGTATCATGATTGAGTATCAGTGGGGTTGTATTTACCTGAAACAAAAGGAATTATAGGGAGATTTTGATCCATAACAAGAGATCACCTCTATGTTTGGAGAGAGCTCTAGAGCATGGTGTTTCTGTTTTTTTGAAGAAATATCAGTTGCTTGAGGGTCAGAAGCAACAGTTCAAATATCATTTTGAGGTGATTTTGTGAAAGTTGTGAAGTCTCTGTTTATTTAATCTTTATATCCATAGAATTATAGGAAGCAGGTTAGCATTGGTCAAGATCACCCTTTTCCTTTCCTACATTTTCTTTTGTCTTTTGTTTAGAAGTTGCCAATATTTTTCCTGCATTATTTCTTAGGTTATTCTCACCAACCCCTTCCTTCTTTCAAAAATATTTAGTGTATTTTTTATTGTTGTCTCTTTGTGACAAGTATAGATATCATATTAAGTGAATCTGTGTAGTTATTTTCTGTACTGTATATTGGTAACCTAGTTATACTCATTTTATTAAAAATGTTGGACCTTCACCAATTTGTCTTCATAAAATAAGTCATCAGTTCCTGAAGTTTTTGTTTTTTGGGGGAAGTTTCTGTGGAGAGACAGTTTCATTCAAATTTATCATCTCAGTTAAATTCTGCATGCTGTGGAGAGACATTTATCTTAAATGCTTTCCTCTTCCTATTTCCCGGCATACTGGCATATCTGTTTGTTGCTATAGCATTTCTTGCTATCTTTATGTTTGTGTCTTTGAGAGTTAAGTGATTTATATGAGTAATACATTGGTTTTGGATTTTAAAACCTTCTCATATATTACTGTCTCTGTCTCCTGATTAGCCTCCGGTACAAACATGACAAAGGGTCATCTGAACAAACATCAACTGACTGTTTTCTCACATAAGAATATTTGATTTCTGCCTGAAAAAGATTGTTTGACTGATGGTTGATGTGTGAAGACTTCCACTGAGTTGGCTATGTCTCCTGGCAAGTGGGCCTGGGCTGGTTAAGAAACCTAGCTGAATACAATACAGTGACAAAGCAAACAAGAAGATAAAAAAACAGTGGTTCCACATTCTTTTCCTTCAGTGCCTAACCTGAGTTTCTCTCCTAAGCTCCCAAAAAGACAGACACAAACAACAAAATCATTACATCACTAGAGTAGCTTTTACTTTCATTCCTCCTTTCTCAGAATACTTTAAGGGATTAATTCATTTCAACTTTTAAGAATTCTATCATCTTTTAAAATAAGGTCTTAATTGTTCTTGAAATTTGATGGAATATTTATTACTTGCTGTAGTACAACAGGTAGAATCTGGTACTGATTTATTACACTGGTGGATGTTGGTAGTGATTTTATGCTGGTGTCCAGTTATCTTGCTTTGAGGTGATTGCAGGTCTAGTTGCTGATTTCTCAGTCTTTCTTTGTTGGAAGGGTGTTTTTTTTTCCTTGGCTTCCATTTGCTCTCTGATTTTCTGTCATAAGGGCCTATGATTGAACAGGGCTTCTCCCCCCAATTTGAGGGCTAGAAATCTTGTTGTAGGTGTGGTCTTTGTTCCAGCAGGAGGCAAGTACAGGATAATGGTTTGAGCCACCACCACCTGGTCCTACTCATCTTTTAGACTGGATCAATCTAGTGTAGCCAAGGGTCGCCTAGAAATCATAGAGATCCACTTTTCTCTGCCTCCCAAGTGCTGTGTTTAAAGTTGTGCTCCACCATGACCTGGCATCTATGGCTAACTACTGCCTGGCTGCACACTCTGGTCTTCAGTCAAGGTTTTTATTTTTTGTTTATTGTTTTTTGTTGTTTAATTTAGATAGGGTTTTTCTGTGTGTCTTTGGAGCCTGATCTAGAACATGCTTGAAGTCACAGAGATCCACCTGCCTCTATCTCACAAGTGCTGGGATTAAAGTCATGTGCCACCATCAAATGGCAAGACTCACTTGTTAATGCACAAACATAATATAAACACATTTGTAGAAACCATTTAAAGGCTCCACAAAGTTACTGCCTTAAGGATCCTACTGAAGTGATGGGAAGCATCCTTCATTAATATATGATCAGAATGCTTTTAAATTTATGATACTACCAGCTACCAAGGCGTGATTCAGGAAAGTTGATTTCCAGGGGAAAAAAGGAATTTCTTATCTGCAGAAGTTTCTCAGATGTCCATGGTGTTGGATGGGTGGATTGGCCAGAATCCACATCTTGGGTCTTCATATATGTGGCAGGAAGCAGATTTTAAATTATTCTTCTATATCATTTTCTGTGTGGGCTTCAATTGCATTGGGTTTGCCTCAAACCACAAGGGGACATGAGAGTTTGCAGAAATATTGCAAGAGATTACCCCCATTTGAGGAGAGAGCTCTAGACAATGGGGTGTCTCTGTTTGGAAGAAATGTCGATAGCTGGAGGTTCCAAAGCAGAACAGTCTAAGGGTCCATTTTACTTATTTCTTGGGAGTTGTGAAGTCTGCATATTTAATCTCTAAACAAAAAGAAACATAGAT
>NW_023277126.1:0-28064 GCF_003668045.3 Cricetulus griseus
TACCGATTTTAATTGGATTATTTCGTGTTTTGGAAACTAGCTTCATGAGTTCTTTGTAAATTTTGGTTATCAGCACTCTGTCGGATACTGGATTGGTGAATATGTTTCCATCATGCTGGCTGTCATTTTGTATTGCTGAGTGTCCATTGCCATGGTAGTATTGTGGGAAGAATAAAGTATAGCAAAATTAGAGATACCATGTGAGAAGGAGCCAGTATAAGTATAAAGAGAAATCAGGCCATAGGGAAATGTCTGGAGATCTACAAGAATGACACCAACTAACCATCTAAGGAACAGTGGTGAAGCTATCTTAAATGCTCTCCCTGATAAAGAGATTGATGACTAACTTTATGCCATCCTAGAGTCTTCATCTAGCAACTGATGGAAATAGAAGCAGCTGATGTTAGTAGAAGCAACTAAACATTGACCTGAACTGGAATCCAGTTACAGAGAAGGATGAGTGATGAGCAATGTTGTCAAGATTAGGCTGGTGAAAACTACAGAAACAGCTGACCTGAACATGGCAGAGCTTTGGCGCCCAGACTGATTACTGGGAAACCAGCATGGAACTGAACTAGTCCCCATGAATGTGGGTGTCAGTTAGGTGGCCTTGGAAATCTATGGGGTCTCTTGGAGTAGATCAATACTTATCTCTAGCATAGGAATGGACTTTTGGAGCCCACCCCACATAGGGAGATACTTCCTCAGTCTAGACTATATGGAAGGGCCTAGACCCTATCCCAAAGGATAAGACAAACTCTGATACACCCCCATGGAAGACCTCACTCCCCCTGGTGTACTAAAATTGTATGGGATAGTTAGGGAATAGTAAAGGTCAGGGGAGTAGTAGAGGGATAGGGAAAAGGAATTGAAAGGTAAAACAATCTTGTTTCTAATTTAAGTTTAAATAATTGAGGAAAAAATCTAAAAATTGCAGCAACTAACATAACAAACTCAGAGAGAGGCAACATAGGGCTTTCTGCATTTTGGGAAATGCAGCATGTGGGATGTTCCTATATGGCCATCAATCAGCTGGAATAGTATAATGATGCATTTACTTACATGTATACTGTAGGTTATTCTGAGTCAGCAGAAGTAAAAATAGTTAATCCCAGAGAGAGACTTGTGCCTTCCACCTAAGTCCAGGAGGATACATTGTGAGGTCATGAGTGGGTGTGGTAGGATTAGAATTTGAAGATGTAATAGATAGTGACAGGCAGAATATATGTGTTTCCTGGCAACTATGAAAAAGTCTCTCTGCGCATATCATGGGCCCAAGAAACAGGGAGCAAATGAGATGCTGATTTGTACTCTGGGATTTTAATATCCTAAGGTATGTGCAATTGTACAACTTTTAATGACACCAGATAATAGAGGTGAGTCTCCAAATGAGCCTGTGACGAAAGGTTTGGGCATTTCCAAGCAAATGGACCAATTGACCAACATGAGGGCAAGTAATCTCACTAAATGTATTCTGTGAAGAACCTTGTCCAAGTATTTTATGAGGAGATTATATCTTCCATAAAAGTAAAACCCTATAATGCATTTTTTTTAGTTCTGTAACTCATAATTGAATTGGATTATTTGGGGTTTTGGTGGCTAGTTTCTTCAGTTCTTTGTATATATTACAAATCATTTAAATATGGCGTTGGTGAAGATCTTTTCTTATTCTGTGGGCTGCTGTCCTGTCTTTTTGACTATGTCTTTTGATTTAACTAACCTTCTCAGTTTCAGGAAGCCCCATTACTTAATTTTCAATCTGAGTGTCTGTGCTACTTTTGTTATCTTCAGGAAGTGGTTTGCTGCAAAAAGTCATTCAGTGCTACCTTCCCATTACTCTACTAAGAGATTCACTGGGGCTGGATTTATATTGAAGTCTTTGATCCATTGGGATTTTAGTTTGGTAAATAGAGGATACTAAAATGGCTAAAAGACATTCAACATTCATAGCCATCAGGGAATTGTAAATCATAACAACCCTGAGGTATCATCTCACAGTTGCTAGAATGGCTACAGAAAAAAAAACTCCATGGAAAGTTTATGCTCGAGATGATGTGTAGATAGGAGAACACTTCTCTGTTGCTGTTGGGAATGAAAATTTGTGCAAATATTTTGGCATTAAGAATGCAAGTTTTTTGAAAATTGGGTATCAGTCTACTTCCCCATCTAGCCATTACACTCAATGGCAAATAACCAAAGGATGTAATTCACACAATATGGACATCTATACAGCCATGTTCACAACAGCAGTATTTGTAATATCAAGAACCTGGAAACAACCAAGTTATCCTACAACTAAAGAATGAATATAGAAAATGTAATACAATTAATCACTGGAGTACTAATCAGCAAAAAGAAAACAATGAAACAAATGAATGGACTTAGAATAAACCATTCTGAGTGAGGTAACATATAAACTGACAGACTAACAGGTTAAGTACTCACAAATGTATGGCTCTTAGACATTGAGCAAATAGTAACTAGTCTACAATCCAAAACTCCAGAGATCCTAGGAACAAGTAGGACCCTAAGAGAGACATACATGTTTCCTCAGAGTAAGGGAAAAACCCAAGATCTCCTGAAGCATGGGGAAGGAGGAGTTAGGTAGGAGAAAGAGGCGGGGTGATGAGGAGGGAATAGGAGAACATGAGGGATCAGGAAGATTAGGAGGAAGAATAGATGAGTGCAATAAAAACCATAACTTAACGGATGCAAAATTTATAGGTTTAAAGGGAAATATGGCACTAGGCAAATGTCCAGGTATCCAAAAGGATAATCCAAACTAACAATCTAAGCAATAGTGGAGAGGCTACCATAAATGCACTTTGCCTATAATGTGGTTGATAACAACCTTATAAACCACCCTAAAGCCTTTATGCAGAAGAATACTCATAAGATAAACAATCACCTGAACTCCTGGAATCCAGTTTCAGAAAGGGGAGAATGAGGAGCAAATGGGTCAATACCAGGCTGGAGAAACCCATAGAATCAGCTGACCTGACCATGCAGGAGCTCATGTACCCCATTCCCACAACTGGGGAACCATCATAGTACCAAATCAGCCCTTCCTATTCTGTGTGTCATTTGGGTGATTATGGCAATCTATGGGCCTCTAACAGTGGAACTAGTATATATTCAAGGCATATTAATGGACTTTGGGAGCCTCTTCCCTATGGAGGTCTACTCTCTCAGTTTAGATACTCGGGGGAGGGCCTAATACTTGTCCCATATGATGTGACAGACTTAGATGATCTCCCATGAATTTCTCACCATCTCAGTGGAGAGGATGGGGGATGGGATGGGGGTTTTGGGGGGCATGTAAGCATGTAAGGGAGAAGGAATGGGATTGGTATGTAAAATAAGATAGTTTATTATTTAAATAAAAATGTATTAAAGATATAAAGAGAGAAAAAATCTTTTCTAGACAGGTAAGAGGAGATGATGGGGTATGTATTTCTGTATATATATTTCTCTTAGTGGGTGGTGAACAAAACACTGATTACCAAGTAGCCAGGTAGGAATAGAGGTAATGCTCCCAGCCCAGAATTAGGCAGGGGAGAAGAAGGGATTTAGAGCCTGTGAGACATGCCACGGTACTGAGGCTACAACATACCAGAAAAAGGATAAGCCGCAGAATCATGGCAATGTATAGATTAATAGAAATGGGCTAATCATTAAAGCAGAGCTAGCCAATGATAAGCTCTAACCATCGAGAAACAGATTAATAATATAACATCTGTTTGATCGTTTGGGACAAAGAGGAAAGGTGGGACAGAAACCTCCATCTTCAAGTTTCTTTTTTCATAAATGTCTTTCTACCTACTTACTTATCATCCATTGTCACCTATAATCCCCTAGTATACACTACCTTTCTGACTCTGTATTCTGGGAATTCAGGGAACTAATTTATCAGCAACAGAAGGTTAGCCTTTATTCTGTTGTTAAAAAGGGAGAATAGGATATCTCCAAGTTACATAGAAAAAAATTGATTCAGCAACAATTTTCTCAAGAGAGAGGATATAGTTCCTGTAGTCTAAGACTTCAGAGTTGTTTGTGGAGGGAGCAATCAATTGAGTTGCAAAAAGATGTATTTCCCATCGGTGATGCCGAAGCGGTCTCAGTATGGATGATCTCAGAATTTGGAGTCAGCTTGTATTCTTGGTCAAGGGGGGAACAAAAATGTCAGAAAAGCCCAGAGCACACTGTCGTCCAAAAAACAATGGGAAGAACCCTCCAAAGGCTTAAAGCTGAAAGACAGTTTGGACTCAGACAAAGCAGTGGTGGACCTCATTCTTGGGAAACACACTGACCTGAAGGGGTGTCTCACCGGGTGGTCGTTCCCAGAAAAAGATCTCTACAGTTACCTGCTCAGCCAAGCATGGGCGGGAAGAGAGGTCACAAAGTGAGCCTCCTTGGTTTTCATTGCTCCCGTGTTGTTCTTTTGTTTACATGGAAGGGGAAAGCTCGCTATGGAGACGGAACCTTTAGTGATGGTGGTTAATGTAGATCCATAAGCCATAGACTTTCCTAAACCAGGACCAGAACATTGGGTGAGAGTGGCGGACATGTGAGGATTACCAAAAGAGCTATAGAAGAGAATGAGGCAGAGAGAAGGAAGAAGGGAAGGGGGAAAAAGAGAGAGAAAGAATATTTAAAAGTGAGCAACAGAATGGAGAGAGACGAGAAGAGATGCCGGCTGGGCTTAGTATTTTTGGTCGTTCTGTCTTAAAAGGGGAACCCTTTACAGCGTTTTTTTTTAACCAAGGAACCCTGCCTGGGCTGACCAGACTACTTCCTGAGTGCATCCTGCCAGGTGACAGGGCAGGCCAGCCTGATGCCTGGACCTTTGATTTCCTCCTTCACTGATGATTAGAAGGTGGGGTGTTGGATGTGGCAGTTAGGGAATAAGAACCTCCAGTTCTGGTCCCTGCTTCCTGCTCATGTGTGTATGTGGGTTTAGCCATATTTGGCGTTGAACCTCTTTGGGGGTGACATTCTGTGTTGCTGCCAGATCCTGTATTATTTGCTGGCTCTGCCCCAGTTCAGGATCTGTGGAATTCTCTGGAGCCTCTTAGACTATGCCAGATGTCAGCAGTGTAAAATGAATAGGTTCAGTTTAAAAACCAATGTTTCTTCAGTCCTGGTAGTGGAGGGGAAAACGGTAATGTGTGAGGGTTGTTCCTGAGGGGTCCCAAGATGAGGAGGAAGGAAGGGAGTCTGGCAAAAGGGAATGTCTGTATCCTATTTATTTAGAGTGAATCTTGGAAACTGTTTTCATGGGTCTGAATAGGCTCTCTGGAACTTACATGAATCCTTTGGGTTTGTGGAAAACATAAATTTTAGACATATTAGCAATCTATTAATGGTAGAAAGCACTTGGCTGAAAAGCATCAATTTTTTTTGAAAGTGTCAGATATTTTTAGGACAATGAAATGCACCTTAATTTTGCTATCTTGCAGTGGTTTACCACTACAAACCTTGTAGTTTATTAAACCTTCAGAATCAGACCAATAGTTACGGGAATTTTATCAACTCGTTCGGAGACTGTAACCACTAACAGGATAAGAAAGAGACTGAGACGTGTTTCATCCTCTCTGGAAGGTCAGCCTTACAATCACCATCCCTGAGAGCAGGTCCACTTGAAATCCGGCAAAGCCTTATCCCTGTTGTAGACCAAAGCATCAATGTTCTTGAGAGAGAGGGAGAAAATTTCACCAGCTTCAGTGATGAGAAGAGTAGAGAAGCGAGAGCCACAAGCCACAGCCAAAGTCACCCACAAGGCAGGATGAGGCCTGTCAAGACCAGTCCAGGTATAGCTCTGGGATCCCGCCCAGTTTACAGAGATAGAGATGGAGACCCTGAGATACAGTGAGAGATAGACAGACAGACAGACAGACCAGACCAGGTAAAGCTGTAGGCTGTAATCCAGGCTACAGAAACACAGACAGAGACACAGCAACAGTGAGAGACAGAGATGTACTGATTGAGACAGAGAGACAGAGACAAAGACAGACATACAGATCAGGCCTCAATTCAAGCATGGACCAGTCCAGACCAGATACAGCTTCATGTTTTCACCTAGGCTCCAGAGACAAAGACAGAGAGACTGAAGGACAATGAGCGAAAATGAGACATAGACAGAGACACAGACACAGAGGCAGAGACACACAGACAAAGCCTTGGTGTAGGCTGAGACCAGTACAGACCATGTACAGCTCTGCATATTCCCCCCACTCAATGAGGATGCCATCTCTGCCTAATGAACTCTGTCCCACAGCTGAAGTCATCTCATGCAAACAAGTAGCTACAGTCCAATGATCACTCAATCTAGTCTAATAAATGGAATGTAAACCTTGCTGGAAGTAGCTAACCATGGAATACTCACCTTTTGTTGAATATTATTAGTGTTTTCATTTTCTTAGTCCATTGTTGTCCTTGTTAGGGAAGAAGACATTCATCCACAAAAGTCATTGAACAGTTTTTTCCACAGGAAAAGTAACTAGAAGGATCCCCTAACATGAAATGTATTTCCCATGGGCAAGACAAAAAATGGCTCAGTAAGGACGATCTGAGAACTCTGAGTTGGCCTGAACTGGTGGCCACAGTGCAGAAAAAAAAGAATGCTGAAACAGTCCAGGCAAGATGGGGTCCCGAAAAGCAGCTGGAAAAAACTGCCTAAGGCTTAAAACGGAAACACACAAGTGACTCAGCGCATGTGTTTGGTGGACATCATCCTTATGAAACCTACTGACCAGAAGGTGTGTCTCACCGGTTGCTCTGTCTGAGAAAAAGATCTCCTTGGTTCCTGCTCACCCCAGCATGGGCAGGAAGGGAGCTCACAGAGAGCCTCCCTGGTTTTCTCAGGTCCAGTGTTGGTCTTCTGATTACAAGGAAGGGGAAATCTTGTTATGGAAGTGGAAGCCTGAGCAATGGAACATGAACTATAGAGAGTCCATGAACCACAGAGTTTCAGACAGGGCGGGAGGGGGAGACTCGGGGAGACAGGAGAAGAGACTAAGTGGGTAAGAGCAAGAGCAGAGATCAGAGAGCTGTGGGGAAGGGGATGATGAGAGAAAGAGAAGGTAAGAGACCATGAATGTGCCCGGGTTTGTCTTTTAAAGGGGTCCTTTACACCCGTCTGCAGACTTACTACCCAGGGATCACTGGGCTCACCAGAATTCCTCTTCAGTGCAACCTGACAGGTGACTGGAACAGGCCAGCCTGTTGCCTGGACCTTTCATTCCTACCTTCACTGATTATTAAAAGCCTGGTTGTTAGACGTGGCTGGTTAGGGAATAATTTCCTCAAGTTTCAAGATTGCTTACTGCTGATTTAGGGGGCATTGACCTTCTTTGGTGACCTGAGAAACCTGGGTGGGATCATGCTGGAGTAGCTGGTTGTTCCACTCTAGTCCTGGAGGTGAGGATCTCTCTGGTACTTCTAAGACTTGCGCAGATGTCAGCTGTGAAGAAGAAAAAGTTAAGTTTAGAAAAATACATTGTTTCTTAAGTCCAGGTATTGGAGGGGAGGATTGTAAGATGAGGTGGGGGTCCCTACGGGGTACAGAATACATGAGTGAAGGGAGTCCGGGACCAGGGAAAGGCTGAATAATATTTCTTTGGAGTGAATAGGACCTGCTTGCATGTATCCGTTTCAGCCCCCTGGAACTTACAAGAATCCTTTGTTTTTTTAAGGAACATAAATTGTAGACCCTTTAGCCAGCAAAGCTCCATCCCCATCATCAAAATTCTCAGAGTTCTAGAGAGGGATACATTATGACCACAGTCAACGATGAGAAAATGAGAAACACTCGCTAGCCTGAGGGCCACACGAACATCCACCTACAAAGTCGGTCAAGAGCAGTCTAGACCACGTACAGCTGCAGGCTCCCACCCAGATTACAGAGACAGAGACAGAGACAGAGACAGAGAGATACAGACAGAGACAGGAAGAGAGAAGATTCCTGAAAGTTCTTTCCATTATTATAATGTTTTACAAATATGACATTATTAAAATCTAAAATTTGTTTAGATGTGCATTTACCTAATGGCCAAGGATGTTGAGCACTTTTTTATGTGTCTTTCAGCAATTTTATATTCCTTTTTGAGAATTCTCTATATAGTTCTGCACTCTACATTTTTATTGGATTTTTTTTTTTTTTGGTGTTTAGGAACCTAGCTTCTTGAGTTCTTTGTAAATTTGGGAGATTAGCCCTCTGTCACATTTGTGGTTGGTCAATATCTTTTCAGATTCTGTGGGCTGCCATTTTGTATTGCCGTATTCTTTGCCTTACAGAAGCAACTGGTTTTGTAGGGGGAAATAATAGTGGAGAACAAAATAAGAGATACCATCAGAGAGGGAGCCAGTTATTTGGTGTTTAGGAAACTAGCTTCTTGAGTTCTTTGTAAATTTTGGAGATCAGCCCTCTGTCAGATTTGTGGTTGATGAACATCTTTTCCCAAACTGTGGGCTGCCATTTTGTATTGCTCACTGTGTCCTTGCCTTAAAGAAGCTTCTGGTTGTATAGCGGGAAAATTAGAGGAGAGCAAAATAAGAGAATCCCCTGGAGAGGGATCCAGTATAGGTTTAAAGAGAAATTAGGTGCTAGGGAAAGGTCTGCAGATCTACAAGGAAGACTCCATCTAACCATCTAAGCAACGGAGAGGCTGCCGTAAATGCCTTCCCATGATAAAGATGACTAACTTGTATGTCATCCTAGAGCCTTCAACCAGCAGAGGATGGAAGAAGAATCAGCCACCCACAAAAAAACACTGTATGGAACTAGAATCCAGTTACAGAGAAGGAGGAGCGATGATCAAAGGGGTCAAGGCCCAGCTGGCTAAACCCACAGAAACATATGACATGAACAAGCAGGAGCTCTTGACCTCCAGACTGATCCCTGAGAATCCAGCATGGAAGTGATCCAGAACCCAAGAATATGGGTGTCAGTAAGGAGGCCTTCAAATCTTTGTGGCCTCTCGTAGTAGATCAGAACTTATAAATTGCATAGCAATGGACTTTGAGAACCCATTTCACATAGGGGGATACTCCCTCAGCAAAGACAACAGGGGGAGGGCCTAGGTCTTATCCCAAACGATATGACAGATTCTGTACACCTGCATGGAAGATGTCACATTCCCTATGGAGCAAAATGTTGTGGGTTAGGTAGGGCAATAGTGGGGGGCAGAGGAAGAGGGGAGAGAGGGGGAACTGGGATTGACATATAAAACGATGTTGTTTCTAATTTAAATAAAAAATGAAGGAAAAAAGCTAAAAACTACAACAATTAATGTACCAAAATGTATGAGTGAAACACCAGGAGGCCTTAAACCTTCACGAAAATGTACAAGAAACTTAGGGTTGTCTCCATTTTGGGAACTGCAGAAAGTGGGATATATCTAAGTAGTCAACAATCAAGTGGAATAGCATAATGATACATTAGCTTACATGTGTACTGGACTGAAGTCATAGTTGGTTAGTGTGGGGAAGCAGAAATACAAATAGTTAAAGCCAGAGAGAGACTTCTGCCTTCTGCCTAAGTTCTAGAGGTTATATTGTGAGGTCATGAGTCGGTGTGATTGGTATAGCATTTGAAGATGTAATAAATTGTGACAGACAGATCCTAAGTGTTTCCTGGCAACTGTGACAAAAATCTCTCTGCCAATATCATGGGCTCTAGAAATAGGGAACAACTGAGATGCAGTTTTGTACTTGCAGATTTTAATATCCTAAGGTGTGTGCCATTTTACAACTTTAAATGTAACCATAAAATGGTCTTAACTCTCCAAATGAGTCTATGACAAAGGGTTTGGGCATGTCCAAGCAACTGGAAGAGTTAACCAAATTGAGGGCATGTAATCTCAGTAAATATAAGCTGTGAACAACCTGCTCCAAGTCTTTTACTAGTAGATTTTTACTTCCATAAGAAGTAAAACCCTATTGGGTTTTTTTGTCTGTTGAGTTCTGTAACTCACTTTTTAAGTGTATTATTTCATGTTTGGGTGACTAGTTTCTTCAGTTATTTATATACTTCAGAAGTCAGCCCTTGGCTAGATCTGGGGTTGTTGATGATGTTTTCCTATTCTGTGGGCTGCTGTCATGTCTTGTTGACTATGTCTTTTACCTTACAGAATCTACTCAGTTTCAGGATGCCCTGTTACTGAAAGGTTGATCTGAGAGTCTGTGTTATTATTATGTTGAGGAAGTGGTTTGCTGTACAAATTCAATCAATGCCACCTTCCAAGTACTCTGCTAAGTGTTTCATTTTGTTTGGATTCAGATTGAAGTATTTGATCCTTTGAAAATTTAGTTTCGTCAACAGAGGAATCTAAAATGGCTAAAAGACACTTAGGAAATTCCTCAAGGTATTTAGCAATTGGGGAAATGTAAATCATAACACCTCTGAGATATCACCTTACACCTGCCAAAATCGCTACAGAAAATCCACCACTGAAATTTTATGCTAGAGAGGAAGGGGAGAACTGGGAACACTCCTCTGTTGCTGCTGGGAGTGAAAACTTGTACAATCATTCCGGCAGTCAGTATGGGATTTTTTGTAACAATTGGAGATCAGTCTATTTCACAATCTAGAAATTCTGCTTTTTGATACATACCCAAAATGATATACATTCATACAATATGGACACATATACAGCTGTGTTCATAACAGCTGTCTTTGTAATAGCAAGACCTTGGGGGGGGGAAAGACATTCCTCGACTGAAGAATGAATAAAAAAATGTGGTTAAAATTAATCAATTTAGTACTACTCATAAAAAAGAAACAATGAAACAAATAGATGGAACTAGAAGAAAGCATCCTGAGTGAGTTAACCCGTTAAAGGAAAACAAAAAAAAAAGAAAAAAGAAAAACAAAAAAACAAAACAAAGAAACAAAAAACCCCTAAAAACACAACATGTTATCTACTCAATAATTTACGGATATTAGACCTAGGGTAAATAATAATTAGCCTACAATCCACACCTCCAGAGAACCTAAGAACAAGTAGATCTATGAAAGAGACATACATGGTTCCTCAGAGTAGGGGAAAGGCACGACATCTCCTGAATAATTTAGGAGCATGTGGAAAGAGGAGGAATGAAGAAGAAAGAGGCGGGGTGATGAGGAGGGGATAGGAGAACTCATGCGATCAGAAATATTGATTAGGGGGAAGAACAGAAGAGAGCAAGAAAAGTGATTGCCTTAGTAGAGGCATAAACTATAGGTTTACAGAGAAATATGGCACTAGGCAAATGTCCATGGATCCACAATGATAATCCCAACTAACAATCTAAGCAATAGTGGAGAGGCTACTTTAAATTCATTTCCCCTGTAATGTGATTGATGACTACCTTATATGCCGTCATAAGAAGATTTCATCCAGTAGGTGACTGGAGCAGAAGAATGCACACAAATCTAAAGAATCCCCTGAACTCCTGGAATCTAGTTTCAGAAATGGTAGAATGATGAGCAAATGGCTCAATACCAGGCTGGAGAAACCCACAGAAAAAGCTGACCTGACCTAGTGGGAGCTCCCTGACTCCATTCTGACAACTGGGAAGCCATTATATTACCATAATATTTAAGTCTATTTGACTAGATAATTACTTTCAATTCTTTGATATGAGGTATTGACTGTCTTTATATTGAGCTGTGTTTCATGTTTGCAGCAAAAGGACAGATCCTATTTTCAATACTATATATCTACTAGCCTGTGTATTTTTTTTAAGTAAATGATGTCCACTGATATTAAGAGATGTTAATGACATGTGATTGATTTTTTCCTTTTATTCGTATTTTCATATTCTTATAACATCCCTCCTCTCCTCCTGCAATCTCCTCTTCCCCAAACCTCTCATTTGTTACTTGGAGCTGGCAAGGCCTACTATAGAAAATATACTAAGTCAGACCTATTATCTAGTTGAGGCAGGACCAAGGAAACTCTCTCACCACCATAATACGGTGTCGAGGCTGACGAAGTTATCTACCAGGAGGATGACTGAAAGGGCAAGGAAAAGGCAATGGCTAAATAAATCCATCTACACATCAAAAAATTCAGAAGACATCCACAAATCATGCTTGCATATTATAATGTAGGATGGCATATTACAGCTATCGAAGTTTAAAGAATGAACAATGTAATCACTTGTACAAACCACATTCCAACACAAATTACAAAGAATCTTGCAGTAATAAGGTTATAGTCCTGGGATCAGAAAAGATAAAACTACCATCCTCTCAATAGATATCTTTTTTTTAGTGGCAACAGGTAAGACTGTAGTCTCAAAATGTAGAGATAAGTAATCTTTTCAGACATTTGACATGAAAATGTCTCCTGCTGAGACCTCCAAGCTTCTCCATATGAATCAAAGACATTGTCAACAATAATGATTTCATAGACTGAGGTTCATTCAGAAAGATTATAAAATGTCTGCTGCCACAGAGGGGGTAGATTTTCCCAAGTATCTCACCAAAATTTTTTAATGTTTGAATAAATAAATTTGAGAAAAAGGCAAAATTATAGAAGACAACCCAAAATTATGATTGCACATTAGAATGTAGGATGCCATATATAGTATTAGAACTATGTAAGTTCAAAGACCAAACAATGAGATGACTCAGACAAACCACATACTGACACAAATTAAAAAAGAATCTGAGATTTACACAGATTATACTCCAATGTTCAGAAAACATAAAACTACCATTCTCTGGATAGAAATCTATAATTAAGTGAGAACAGGTAGTACTTTGTCTCAAAATATACAAAGAAGAAAAATTTTCAGATATGTGACATGAAAAATCTCCTATTGAGACCTCCAAGCTTGTCCATATGAATCAAGGACATTGTCAACAGTAGTGGTTTCATAGACTGAAGTATATATATAGAAAGAATATATAATGTCTTCTGCCACAGATTGGGTAGTCTTTTTCTCAAAAAAAAAATCTCAAAATTAATCAAATTGCCTCTGTAGGCTCATGATTTAAAGAATGGAAACTTCTTCAGTTATAAAATATATTAACCCAAGAAATCTACTAGAAATCTAGACAAAATGATCAATTCTTGGTGCTTTTATGTAAGCATGTGTGCCAATTTTGTATTGTATTAACTCTGTTTCATGTGTCTACCTGTTTGTCAAGGCATATGTCACTGTACACACATTGTGCAATTCTTTGAACCCATATCATGGGTCAAAGAAGCCACGTGAGCCTGAAATACAGTCTTATGATTGGATATTATGCTCCCCAAAGCAATATCCTTTGTATATCCTTGGAAAGCAGCATGCATTGAGGTGAGTTTTCTGTCAGTGAAGTCTATGGTGGTTTAAAGACTATGGTTCAGAGATCGCCGATTCCAGGGCAGGTATGAAAAATTCAACATAGTTTCACAAGAGAAAGCAGAAAAAAGAGTCTCCCGTTGTCTTTGCTGGGCAGATTTAGCAGTAAAGCAAATTATAACAAGCCAGGATTCGATATGTGTTATTGTACAAGGGAGTAACTTTTCTGTGTCCACTTCATAATTCTCAGTAGAGCACAGAGATCCCAGCTACACAGAGACACTACAAATGAGCCGGGCAGTGGTGGTGCATGCCTTTAATGCCAGCACTCAGGAGGCAGAGGGAGGCGGATCTCTTTGAGTTCAAGAGCAGCCTGGACTAAAAGAACTAGTTCCAGGACATCCTCCAAAGCCACAGAGAAACCCGGTCTTTAAACATCAAAAAAAAATGTCCCTTGATGTTTTGGGCCTCTCTAAAACCTCTCTTTCCTGGGCCATCCAATGGTCTTCGTTATTGTGGCCTATAGTCGTGAAGTTGAGGCCACATATTCCTATAGTGAAAAGTTAGTTTTGTGTAATATTTAGATTATTATGTGATTACAATATGCATCCATCTGTTTGTGTGGACAAAACAGCCTCCAATTTATCCCTGAAACTTTTTTCTATTTTATAATATTTTACCAATATGACATCCATATTAAAAGTCAAAAAGTTGTTTTGATTAGTATTTCCCCGATGGCTAAGGATGTTGAGAATTTTTATGTGATCTTTCAGCCACTTTGCATTCCTCTATTGAGAATTCTCTATTTCTGTACTACACTTTGTAATTGGATTATTTGGTGTTTTGGAAACTAGCTTCTTCAGTTCTTTGTAAGTTCTGGAGATGAGTCAATCTGTCAGATATGGGGTTGGCGAATATCTTTTTACATTTTGAAGGATGTCATTTTTTCTTGCTGACTGTGTCCTTAGCCATACCCAAGCTTCTGGTTGTGTAGGGGGAAGAATGGAGGATAGCAAAATAAGAGATTCCATCAGAGAGAGAGAGCCAGTATAGGTTTAAAGAGAAATCAGGCACTAGGGAAATGTTTGGAGATCTACAAGGATGACTCCTACTAACGATCTAAGCAACAGCGGAGAGGCTACCAGAAATGCCCTGCCCTGATATTGAGATTGATGACTAACTTATATGCCAACATAGAGCCTTCATCCAGAAGCTGATGGAAGTAGAAGCATACACCAACAACTAAAAACTGAAATGAACTGAACTGGAATCTAGTTTCAGAGAGGGAATTGTAATGAGCACAGCAGTCAAGAGCAGGCTGGTGAAACACACAGAAACAGCTAACCTGATCAAGGAGGAAGTCATTGTCCCTAGAATGATACCTGGGTAACCAAAATAGTACTGATACAGACCCAATGACTGTGGGTGTGAGTGAGGGGGCCTTGGGAATCTATTGGGTCTCTTATAGTAGATCAGTACTTATCCCTATCATAGGAAGTGATTTTGGAGCCCATTCTACATGGGGGGATACTCCCTCAGCTTAGACCATGAGGGAGGCCCTAGGCTCTATCCCAAAGGCAAAATAAAAGATTCTGAAGTGCCCTGTTGGAAGTCCTCACTCTCCCTGGGGTGCAGAAATGGTATGGGATATGTAGGGCAATAATGGGGGGCAGGGGAGGAACTAGAGCATATCGCATATATATCTAAGTGGTCATCGATCAGCCGGAATGGTATAATGATGCATTTACTTACATGTGTACTGAACTGAAGCCGTAGTAGTTTCCTGTGGGAAAGCAGAAGTAAAAATAATTAAAGCCAAACAGAGGCTTGTGCCTTCTGCCTAAGTCCAGGAGGATATGATGTGAGGTCATGCATGGGTGTGGTTGGATTAGAATTTGAAGATGTAATAGCTTGTGACAGACCAATCATAAGTGTTTCCTGAAAACTCTGATGGAAATCTCTCTCCCCGCTTTTCATGGGCCCAAGAAACAGGGAGCAAGTGAGATGCAGTTTTGCAATGGGGATTTTAATATCCTTAGGTATGTGCTGTTGTACAACATTTAATGTCATCAAACAATGGAGTTGAGTCTCCAAGTGAGCTTATGACAAAAGTTTTGGGCATTTCCAAGCAACTGGAACTGTTAAACAACATGAGGGTACCTAATCTGACTAAATATACAGCATGAAGGACCTGTAGTAAATCTTTTATTATCACATTTTCTATTCCAAATGAAGTGAAACCCTATTGTGTATTCTCTATTTAGTTATGTACCCCACTGAAATATAAAGAGTTTCCCTTTACAATGTCTCATTGATTGTGTAGCTTATATAGCTAGCAGACATGTAACATAATAATTGAATCATTTAAACTTTGATGGAATTTCTTTGATGGAATTACAGCATAAAACCCTTGTAAAATTTGTCAGTTCAATATTTAGAAAGATTGGCAGCCATGATTTTCGATCTTACAGAGCCTATGCTTTTCAAATAGTCTCTGATCTTTGGTAAAATAATGGGTTACACATGTTCAGCTAATACTTTAAGAAAGCGTTTGAATAAATAAATTCAAGTAAAGGGCACAGAGGGAGAAATCCATCTACATATGAAAAAATTCAGGTAGACATCACAAAATCATGTTTGCATATCTAGTCATATTCAAAAAGGAACATTGTGATCACTTGTACAAACCACATACAGACAGAAATTAAAAAGAATCTGAGATTAACACAGATAATAACACAGAGCAGAATAGACAAAACTACAATTCACTTATAGATATCTATTTTTAATGAGAACAGTTAACACGGTTGTCTCAAATTGTAGAGATAAGTAACATTTTCAGACACTTATCAATAGAAAAGTCTCCTGTTGATACCTCCAAGCATGGCCACATGATTCAAGGAAATTTTCAACAAGAGTGGTTTCAAATTTGTCAATACCTTGCTGGAGAACCCCATATAAACAGGTAACATCATCAAATGGGAGCTCACAGATCCACATCTGGCAACTGGGAAACCATTATAGTACCATAATGTTTGTTATATTCATTTGATTGGAAAATTATTTCCCAAACTTTGACTAGGAGATAGTCTCTTCAATGTTGAAATCTGTTTCATGTTTGCACCAGAAAGATAGATCCTCTTTTTATAAACAATGTATTAGCCTGTGGAAAAGGATATATATCTGGCACAAGTTTTGTATTTGGCACAAACGTTCATTCTA
Organism: Cricetulus griseus; assembly: GCF_003668045.3. Taxonomy (NCBI): domain Eukaryota; kingdom Metazoa; phylum Chordata; class Mammalia; order Rodentia; family Cricetidae; genus Cricetulus; species Cricetulus griseus. The sequence goes on from NW_023277126.1 coordinate 16,498, forward strand.
CATCATATAATTCCACAGAATAAGTCTCTGAAAAAGTTATTCAAAGGCTTTCTTTGTTATATATACTATATCACTGTGTCTCAAGTTTCCATTGAATTTGTGGCTTATATAGCTAGCAAACATTTAACACAAAATAATTGAATCATTTAAACTTTGATGGAATATCTCTCAAATATGTGTAAAATCTCCACAAGACTTATCAGGTAAAAAATTTAGAAAGTCTGGAAGTCATGAATTTCCATATTACTGAGCCTATTCTTTTCAGGTACTCTCTGATCACAGGTAGAATAAAGGGTAGCACATGTACAGCTATTACTTTAAGTTGGTGTTTAACTAAATAAATTCAAGGAAATGACAAGGAGGGAGAAATCCATCTACACTTCCAAAAATTCAGAAGACATCCCAAAGCATGGTTACATATATAATATAGGTTGCCATGCATAGTATGGGAGCTATCCAAGTTCAAAGAAGGAACAATGTGATTGTGATCACTTGTACTTACACATATTAAAAAGAATCTGAGATTAACACAGGCTATAGTCCCATGATTAGAAATGATAAAACTATCATTCCCTGGATAGATGTCTATTTTTTAGTGACAACAGGTAAGACTGTTGTATCAAAATGTAGAAAAGGAAACTTTTCAGACATTTGACATGGAAAACATCTCCTGGTGAGACCAACAAGCTTGCCCACATGAATCAAGGACATTGTTAACAATAAAGGCCTCATAAACTGAGGTTTATATAGGAAGAATATGTAATGTCTCCTGCCACAAAGGGTGTAGTATTATTCTAGGTAACAAACCAAAAATCTCAAAATTAATCCAGTTGCCTTTGTAGGCTCATGACTTAGGGAATGGAAACTTCTTCTTGAGTAATAAAATGTATTCCCTGAACAAATCTACTAGGACTCACGAGAAAAGTATAAATTCTTGGTGCTTTTGCAATGGAATATAGGTGAACATGTGTGTCAATTTCGTACCTTATATTCACTGTTACTTGTGTATGCCTGTTTGTCAAGGCATATGTCACTGTCCAAACATTGTCGAAATCTTTGCACACATATCATGGGTCCAAGCAGCCGCATGAAGCTGAAATACAATGCTATCATTAGATGTTGTACTCTCCCCAAAGCAATATCCATTTTATATCCTTAGACATGCATTGAGGTGAGTTTTCTGTCATTAAAGTTATGGTGTTTCATAGAGGGTTGATCACAGTGAAGAATGTAGAATATAGGGAAGATGTGAAGAAATCCAAAATTGTTTAACAAGAGAAAGCAGAAATCAAAGCTTCCCAGTTTCGTTGGAGGCCGGATTTAGCAGTAAAGCAAATTATAACAAGCCATGGTAAAGAGATAGATGAGTAACTTACATGCCACCCTACAGCGTTCATCCAGCATAGGATGGAAGTAGCAGACACCCACAGATAAACACTAATATGAACTGGAATCAATTTGCAAAGAAGGAGCGGTGATGAGCATAGGGGAATGACCAGGCTGCTGAAAACCACAGAAACAGCTGACCTGGACTAGGGGGGAGCTCTCAGCCTCCAGACTGATCCCTGGGAATCCATCATGGAACTCATTCTGAATCCATGAATGTGGGTGTCAGTAAGGAGTTCTCAGATGTCTATCAGGGCTCCTATAGTAGATCAGTACTTATCCCTAGCATAGGAATGGAATGTGGGAGCCCTTTTCACATAGAGGGATACTCCCTCAGCCTATATGGTGGGGGAGAGCCTAGATCCCATGCCAAGGGATATGACAAACTCCAAAGACCAACCATGGAAGACCTAACACTCCCTGCAGAGCAGAATTGATATGGGATAGGTAGGGCATTAGTAGGGCCCAGGGGAAGATGGGAGGTAGAGGGAACTGCGATTGAAATTTAAAACAAACTTTTTTTCTAATTTATAAAAAAATAGAAAAAAAAGCTAAAAATACAACAACTAATGTAACAAAATGTGTAAATGAAACACCAGGAAGCCTTACACCTTCAAAATAGTACAAGCAAATTGGGGTTGTCTCTATTTTGAGAACTGCATCATAAAGGATACATTTAAGTGGTCACCAATCAACTGGAATAGTTTAATGATGCATCCCTTACATGTGTACTGGACTGAAGCCATAGTAGTTAACTGTGGGGAAGTAGAAGTAAAATAGTTAGAGCCTGTGAGAGACTCCTGCCTTCTGTCTAAGTCCAAGAGGAAATAATGTGAAGTTTTAAGTGGGTGTGGTTGGTTTGAAATTTGAAGATGTAACAGATACCTACAGACACATCATAAGTGTTTCCTGGCAACTCTGACAGAAAACTCTCTGCCCATATCATGGGCCCTAGAAACAGGAAGCAAATGAGATGTAGTTTTACACTTGGGGATTTTAATATCCTAAGGTATGTGACATGGTACAACATTTAATATCACCATACAATGGAGTTGATACTGCAAATGATACAATGACAAAATGTTTGGGCATTTCCAAGCAACTGGAGCTGTTCAGAAACAGTCTATGAAGGACCTGTTCCAAATCTTTTATTAGTAGATTTTTCTCTTCCATAAGAAGTAAAAACCTATTGTGGATCCTCTATTTAGTTCAGTACCCCACCTTTTAATTGGATTATTTGGTGTTTTGGTGACTAGCTTCTTCAGTTCTTTGTATATTTTAGAAATCAGCCCTTGGCTAGATGTGGGTTCAGTGAAGATTTTTTTCCCATTCTGTGGGCTGCTGTCTTTTCTTGCTGACTATGTCTTTTGCCTTACACAATCTTCTCAGTTTCAAGAGACCCCATTACTGAATTGACCATCTGAGTGTCTTGCTATTGTTATGTTCAGGAAGTTCTCTGATATACAAATTCATTCAATGCTAACTCCCCATTATTCTGCTAAGTGGTTCATGTGGCTGAATTTATATTGAAGTCTTTGGTCCATTGAGACTTTAGTTTGGTCAATAAACGAATAAAATTTCTTAAAGACACTCAACATCCTTAGCATTTGGAGAAATGTAAATCATAACAACTCTGAGATATCATCTTACACCTGCCAGAATAGTTAGAGAAAAAAATCACCACAGACAGTTTATGCTGGAGAGGTTGTGGAGAATGAGCAACATTTCTCTGTTGCTGCTGGGAGTGAAAACTTGTACAACCATTTTTGCCGTCAGTATGGACATTTTTCTGAAAATTCGGTATCAGTCTTCTTCACCATCTAGTAATTCTACTCTTTGCACATACCCAAAGATGTACATTCATACAACACCAACATCTGTAAAGCTATGTTCATAACAGCAGTGTTTGTAATAGCAAGAATCTGTAAACAACTAAGATGTCCTCCGACTAAAGGATGGATAAAGAAAATGTGATACATTTAATCAATGGAGTACTACTCACTGGACAAAAAAATCTATGGAAACTGTCATTGTTATTTTTCTTTAGATATTCTGGGCCTCCTGAAACTGACAAGATTCTGTAAGGCAACAGACATAATCAACAAGATAAGACAGCAGTGCAAAGAATGGGAAAAGATCTTCACCAACACCACATCTAGCCAAGGGCAAATTTCTAAAACATACAAAGAACTGAAGAAACCAGTCAACAAAACACCAAATAATGGCCCTCACTCGCCGCCACCAGCATGCTTCGCCTAGTGCCCTCCTGCAGCACCCTGCAGAAATGCTTTGAGTACCCACACTCCTTTGCCAGATGAGACCAGTGTCCCGGGCGCTGGCTCCTCATGTCACTCGGGCTTATGCCAAAGATGTAAAATGTGGTGCAAATGCTTGATCCTTAAAGCTTCAAGTTGTAGACCTTTTAGCCGATGCTGTAGCTGTTACAATGGGGCCAAAGGGGAGAACAGTGATTATTGAACAGAGTTGAGGAAGTCCCAAAGTAACAAAAGATGGGGTCATTTTTACAAAGGCAATTGATCTAAAGGATACATACAAAAGATATCAGAGCTAAACTTGTTCAAGTTGTTGCCAATAACTCAAATGAAGAGGCTGGGATGGCACTACCACTGCTACTGTTCTGGCACGTTCTATTGCCAACGAAGGCTTTGAGAAGATCAGCAAAGGGCTAATCCAGTAGAAATCTGGAGAAGTGTGATGTTGGCTGTTGATGCTGTAATTGCTGAACTAACAAAACAATCTAAACATGTGACAACCCATGAAGAAATTGCTCAGGTTGCTACAATTTCTGCAAATGGACACATAGACATTGGAAACATCATATCTGATGCAATGAAACATGTTGGAGGGAAAGGCGTCATCACACTGAAGGATAGAAATACCCTGAATGATGAATTAGAAATTATTGAAGGCATGAAGTTTGAAAGAAGATGTATTTCTCAGACATCAATAAGTCAAAACTGTGAATTCCAAGATGCCTGTGCTCTGTTGAGTGAAAAGAAAATTTCTATTGTCCAGTCCGTTACACCTGCTCATGAAGCTAATGCTCATAGGAAACAAATGGTCATATTTGCTGAAGATGTTGATGGAGAAGCTCTAAGCACACTGGTTTTGAACAGGCTAAAAGCTGGTCTTCAGGTCGTAGCAGTTAAAGCTCCAGGTTTTGGGGACAATAGGAAGAATAAGCTTAAAGATACGGCTATTGCTACTGGTGGTGCGCAATTTGGAGAACAGGGGCTAAAGCTAAATCTAGATGATGTTCAAGGTCATGATTCAGGAAAATGTGGAGAGGTCATTGTCCCCAAAGATGATGCCATGCTTTTGAAAGGAAGTTATGACTAAACTCAAATTGAGAAACACATTCAAGAAATCACTAAGCAGCTAGACATCACAACTAGTGAATATGAAAAGGAAAAGCTGAAAAACACTTGCTAAACTTTCAGATGGAGTAGCTGTGTTTAAGGTTGGAGGAACAAGGGATGTTGAAGTGAAGGAGAAGAAAGACAGGGTTACAGATGCTCTCAATGCTACAAGAGCAGCTGTTGAAAAAGGCATTGTTTTAGGAGTTAGCTGTGCTCTGCCTCCATGCATCACAGCCTTGGATTCCTTAAAGCCTTCAAATGAAGATCAGAAAATAGGTATAGAATTTATTAAAAGAGCACTCAAAATTCCTGCAGTGACAATTGCTGAGAATGCAGGTGTTGAATAATCTTTGAGAGTTGAGAAAATTCTGAAGAGTTCCTAGGGAGTTGGTTATGAGGCTATGCTCAGAGATTTTGTGAACATGGTAGAAAAAGGAATCATTGATCCAACAAAGTTAAATGAGTCAGCAATTCTTAAACATTGGATGGCTTGTTCTATGGTGTGTGTTTTCATTAATCATTTTATAAACATTTTTTCTAGGTTGTAAGAACTGCTTTATTAGAAGCTGCTGGGGTGGCCTCCTTGCTAACTTCAGCAGAAGCTGTAGTGACCGAAATTCCTAAAGAAGAGAAGGACTTTGGTATGCACACACACGCCTTTAATCCCAGCACTTGGAAGGCAGAGGCAGCAGATCATCTGTATGCGAGCAGCACTGTCCTCGGAGTTAGTGCAAGGAAATCTCCACAAATCTACACAGATAAAACCCTGTCTCGAAAAACAAAACAACAAACAAACAAACAAAAACAACAAGACATTTGTACATTCTCAAAAAATGAAATACACCCATTAAAACTGGATCAGACCTAAAAGAAAACGCCATATTTACTTCTAATATAAAAATCACTAATAAATGACTTGGAGCATCCTTCACAGACAAATTTATGAAGATAGGTACGCTCATGTGGTTAGAGTTCAGTTAGTTCAAAAAATGTCCAACTTTTGTCATAAGCGAATGTGAGGATCTACTCCCGTTGATGGTGAATTAAATTACACAAGGTAAACCGTTAAGATATAAATCCCCAAAAAAAGCATCTCAGATCTCTCGTTCTTGGTCCATGATTGCATTGAGATTTCTTCACACCTGCCATATAAACTTATGATTTCTGTCCCAATTTTTACGTCGTCAAATACTAAACAAACAAATCACCCATGACCCTCACTTATCCTCCTGAATTAACAGGAGGCACAGCTATCCAGTATAAAAATTTACTCTGTTCCCTACAAACCTACCCATATGATTCATCAGTAACATTTAAGTAAACCATCAAATTATACCCATCCACAGCTGATGGAAGACCACATTTAGATACATCTCATATTCTGTCATCCTAATGGCAAACAATTCAAAAGTTCTAGTAGTAGAGGAAGTTTAAGAATCCTGGTGTTTAACTTCATACATTTGATAAATAGTTTGCTGACTTTTTAGCTTTTCCTAAGATTTATTTTTTTAAATTAAAACAACATTGTTTACATGATCAATCCAGTCCTCTCCCTGCCAAACTCCCTTGCCTCCACTATAATGCTATCATATACCATTAAGATTCTACTCCCCACTTCAGCAAGAGTGAAGTCTTCTCTCAGGTGGACTTCAGTAATGTCATATCCTTTGGATAATGCCTAGGCTGTGCCTTAACATTCTAGACTGAGAAGAGCACATCCTATTTGTCATGGTCCCCCCAAATCCTCCTCATCTAGAATAATACTGATGGCTTAACTACAAGGGGCCGTATAGATTTCTCAGGCCTCCTCACTGACACCCACATTCATGGGGTCTGATTCAGTTCCATGCTGGTATCCCAGTGATCATTCCCCCTGTTCAAATCAGCTGGGTGTTTTGGTTTTACAAGCCTGATCTTGACCAATTTACTCATGACATCTTCTTCTGTGTAACTGGATTTTAGTTCAGTTCACTGTTCAGTTGTGGGTATCTGCTTATATTTCCATCAGTTGCAGGATGAAGGCTATAGGATGGCATATAAGTTAGTCATCAATGTCATTATCAGGAGAGGGCATTTAAGGTAGTATATCCATTGGTGCTTAGATGATTAGTTAGTGTTATCCTTGTAGCTCTCCAGACATTTTCTTGTGCCTTCGTTTCTCTTTAAACTCATACTGGCTCCCTCTGTGATTGTATCTCTTAATTTGCTTTCTCTATTTTCCCCTATAAAACCAGAAGCATTTGTAAGGCAAAATCACACTCAGAAATACAAAAATGCAGCCCACGGAATGGGAAAAGATATTCACCAACCCCATACCTGACAGAGGAATGAGCTACATAATTTAAAAAGAACACAAGAAGCTGGGTTCCAAAGCACAAAAAAAATCCAATTAAAAATTGGGGTACAGAAAGAAAATCTCAATTTCAACACATCCCTAACACAAAATATCCAAGAAATATGTGATACCCTGAAAAGACCAAATCTAAGAATACTAGGTATAGAAGAAGGTGAAGAAATCTAACTCAAAGGCAAAGAAAACATATCCAACAAAATCATAGAAGAAAACTTCCCGAACCTAAAGAAAGACAATCAAATGAAAGTACAAGAAGCCTAAAGGACTTCAAAAAGACTGAATCAAAAAACATGTCTCCTCAACACCTAGTAATCAAAACACCAAACATACAGAATAAAGAGAAAATATTAAGAGCAGCAAAGGAAAAAGGACAAGTAACATATAATGGGAATCCTATCAGAATTACACCTGATATTTCCATGGAAAATCTGAAAGCCAGAACATCCTGGATAGATATTCTACCTACAGTAAGAGACCACGGATGCCAGCCCAGACTACTATACCCAGCAAAGCTTCCAATCAATATAGATCAAGAAAACAAGATGTTCCATGAGAAAACCAGATTCAAACAACACATATCCACCAATCCAGTCCTACAGAATGTTCCATAAGGAAAACTGCAACCCAAGGACTTAACTACAACCAGAAAAACATAGGCAATGGATAATCCTAGTTTACCAACAGCCAAAAGGAAAAAAGAGATAGAATCCCACGCATAATTTCACCACCACCGTCAAATACAAAACAAGAATGAACAACCAATGGTCATTAATATCCTTCAACATTAATGGTCTTAACTTGCCTATAAAATGTGGTACATTTACACAATGGAGTACTACTCAGTGGAAAAAAAACAATGGAATCTTGAAACTTGCAGGAAAATGGATGGATCTAGGACAAACCATTCTGAGCGAGGTAACCCAATCGCAAAAATATAAACATGGTATGTCCTTACTCATATGCGGATTGTAGACATAGAGTAAGGATTCGAGCCTACAATCCACACTGCCAAAGAAGCTAATAAACATTGATGTCCCTAAGAGAGCCATACACAGTCCCCTGGAGAAGGGGAGAGGTTCAAGATCTGCTGAGCAAATTAGGAGCACGGGAAGAGGGGGGAGGGAGCTAGGAGAATGAGAAGGGAATAGGAAGGGGGATGCCGATGACATGAGGGAGCAGAAAATATGAGTCAGGGGAAGAATACACAATAACACGAATGGAGATATCATAATAGAGGGAGACATTTTTGGTTTACAGAGAAACCAGGCACTAGGGAAATGTCTAGAGATCTTCAAAGATGACACCAACTAACTATGTCACCAACGGAGGACAGACTACCATAAATGCCCTTCCCTGATAGAGAGATTGATAATGGACTTATATGCCTTCATCCATCAGCTGGTGAAGTAGAAGAAGACACCCATAACTAATCACTGATCAGAACTGGAACCCAGATGCATAGAAGGACCAGTGAAGAGCACAGAGGTCCAGAAAATGCTGGTGAAACACACAGAAACAGCTGACCTGAACATCTGGGAAATCTTGCTCCCCAGTCTGATAGATGGAATACCAGCATGGAACTGATCCAGACCCCAGGAACATGGGTTTCTGGGAGGAAACCTCAAAAATCTATGGGACCTCCTGTAGAAGCCCAGTATTTATCCATAGCATAGGTGTGGACTTTGGGAGCCCAGTCCATATAGAGGAATACTACTGGGGTGGGCCTAGGCCCTCCCCCAAAGGAAACAAAAACCTCTGATGACACCATATGGAAGGCCTCATCATCCAGGGTGAGGAGAAAGACATGTGACAGATAAGGTCTTAATTGGGAGGGCAGGTAAGGCAGGACGGCTGGGAGAAGGGAAAGGGGATTGTCATCTAAAACAATCTTGTTTCTAATTGAAATAAAAAAAGTTGAAAAAAAAAGACACAGATTAGCAGAATGGATAAGAAGACAGAATCCATCTTCCTGCTGCATATAAGAAACACACCTCAACTTCAAAGTCAGATGGTAGCTAAGAATTAAACATTGGGAAAAGATTTTCCAATCAAATGGACACAAAACACCAAGCAGGGGTAGCAATCCTAATATCCAACAAATTGGACTTTAAACTAAAATCAATCAAGAAATGAGGGGGGCAATTCCTACTCAACACAGGAGAAATCCATCAGGATGAAGTCTCAAATCTGAACATTTATGCCACAAAATACAATTAAACTGCAATAACATTACTAAAACTCCAATCAAACATTAAACCACACCCACATATAGTGGAGGACTTCAACACCCCACTCTCACCACTGGACAGGAACACCAGACAAAAATTTGTCAAAGAAACAAATTAACTAACAGAAGTTATGGCACAATTGGACTTAACAGGTATTTATAGAACATTCCATCCAATCACAAAGCAATATACCTTCTTCTCAGTGCCACAAAGAACCTTCTTTAAAACTGAACACATACTTGGCAACATAGCAAACATCAACAGGTACAAAAAATTGAAATAACTGCCTGTATCTTATCAAACCACCATACTTCAAAGTTAGGATTCAACAACAGTGTGAATTGCAGAAAATCTACAAAATCATGGAAATTAAGTAACACCCAATTGCACAACTCTTGGGCCCAGGAAGAAATTAAAGATTTCCTAGAATTCAATGAGAATGCGGACACAGCATACCCAAACTCATGTGAAACTTTCAAAGCAGTGATAAGACGAAAGTTCACAGCACTAAGTAACCACATTAAGAAAGCAGAGAATAGTCACACTAGAGAATATAAACACAACTGGAAAGCATTAGAACACAAAGGGGCCAATACACCCCAAGGAGCAGATGACAGGAATTAATCAAATTGAGGGCTGAAATCAATAAAATGGAAACTAGGAGAACAATACAAAGAATCAATATATCGAAGAGTTGGTTCTTCAAGAAAATCAACAAGATAGACAAACCTTTATCCAATCTTACTAAACAGCAGAGAGTGAACATGCAAATCAATAAAATCAGGAATGAAAATGGGAGACATAAAAATGGACACTTAGGAAATTCAGACAATCTTAGGTCATACTTTGAAAACTTGTATTCCACAAAATTGGAAAATTTAAAGGAAATCAACAATTTTCTGGACAGTATCACTTACCAAACTTGAAAGAAGAACAGATAGGCAACTTAAACAGACCTATAATCTAGAAGGATATAGAAGTAGTCATCAAAATTCTCCAACCAAAAAAAGCCCAGGTCCAGCTGGGTTCAGTATTGAATGATACCAGAAATTCAAAGAAGAGCTAATACTAATTCTTCTCAAAGTTTTTCACACAGTAGAAGCAGAAGATTCATTGCCAAGCAGTTTTCATGAGGCTTCACTTACCTTGATTACCAAGTGACAAATAGACAAAACTAAGAAAGAGAACTACAGACCAATATCCCTCATGAACATTAATGCAAAAATACTCAATAAAATACTGGCAAATGGAACCCAAGAATACATCAGAGATATCATCCACCATGATCAAGGAGGCTTCATCCCAGTGTTGCAAGGATGGTTCAACATACAAAAATCCATTAATGTAATCCACCATATAAACAGATTCACGGAAAAAAAACGACATGATCATTTCAATAGATACCAAAAAAGCCTTTGACAAAATCCAACTTCCCTTCATGATAAAGGTCATGGAGAAAAAAATGTATAATAGTAATATACCTTAATACAATAAAAGCATATACAGCAAGCTCACAACCAACATCAAATTAAATAGAGAGAAATTCAATGCATTTCCACTAAAATCCAGGACAAGACAAGGCTGTCCTCTCTCTCCATACCTCTTCAATATTGCCCTTGAAGTTCTAGCTAGAGCAATGAGACAACAATAGGAGATCAAGCGAATACAAATGAGAAAGTAAGAAGGCAAACTCTCACTGTTTGCAGATGGTATGAGAGTCTACATGAGTGACCTGAAAAACTCTACCAGGGAATTCATACAGCAGATAAACACCTTTAGGAAACTGGCAGGATACAAGATTAACTCAAAAAATCTGTACCACTACTAAATACTGATGACATATTGGTGGAGAAAGAAATGAGACAAACCTCACATTTTACAACTGCTAAAAACAAAATAAAATACCTTGGGGAAATGCAAACCAAAAATCTGAAAGACCTTTACCGCAAGAATTTTTAGTCTCTAAAGAAAGAAATTAAAGAAGATATCAGAAAATGGAAAGATCTCCCATGGTCTTGGATAGGTAGGACCTACATATTAAAAATGGCAATCTTGCCAAAAGCAATCTACAGATTCAATGAAATCCCCATCAAAATCCAAAAACAATTCTTCACAGACTTTGAAAGAGCAACTATCAACATTATATGGAGAAACAAAAGACCCAGGATAGCCAAAACAACCCTGTTCAATAAAGGAACTTCTGGAGGCATCACCATCCCT
>NW_023277127.1:0-28034 GCF_003668045.3 Cricetulus griseus
GAGAGAGAGAGAGAAAGTGTAATTTTTATAAAAGTAAGTGAACTTATCATTAAACTAAATTACTGGAGTTATAGTAGTTCATGCAAGATAGAAGAACTGGTTAAAAGGGTGTGGCACTTCCTAACATGATTGTGTTTTCAAGATTTAAGATGTGTGTCCCAAGGAAATCATGTGGGTAGTACTTGGCATGCTTTTGTAAGACCCCCAAAAACTCAAGTGTTCGGGGTCCCAAGCCACGTTCACGGTCACCCCAATCACCAGGCGGATTCGAGAGCTTGCTGCAAACTGCACAAGGCTTTATTGTAATTTAACGAGCTAACCCCATGGTAGCTCGGGTCTTTCACCCACCCGCCATGGTGGACAGCTAGAAAAGATGGCTTGAAGCTGCTGCGCATAGATCTTTATAGGGCAGCGTAAGGGGAGTGTCTAGGGGTACGCACAGGCTCACGATTGGTGTGCCTCCAGGTTTGGAGGGCTTGCCCTGTGTTGATTGGTCAACTGGTTTTTATGGCCCATAGGCCCTCCCAGGGTGGTTGCTATGCTCTCTACGTCATTGCTGTGCACTAGTCCATAAAGCATACCCAGATCCATAAAGCATAGCGCCACTAGCTAATTTCTGATTGGTTCCCTGTCACGAGACAGGAATCTGACTTTCTAGTGTCTAGGTCAAGGTCATAGAAACACGTGTTCGGCCATTATGGCTGCCAAAAGGGAAGCCGGTTCCTTCACTTTAATAAAAATCCAAGTCTCTGGAGCCCATGTCCATAAAGACAGTTTCAATTTTCTAAGAGATATTATGTACATTATTTTCAGAATATCTTTCCCCCTCCAAACCCCTCCCACATAGACACTTTATTGTGTTCTAATACATGGCCTTTTTCCTAATTCCACCAGCTGTCAACATGACATAGCCTAGAGACATTTGAGGGAACATCAATTGAGGGTGTACCTAGATCAGAATATCTGACTGCTGTGTTTGAGACAGGTTGTGTTGATTATGATTGATGTTAGAAGTCTCTTCCTTTGAGTTGGCCTTATCTGCAAAAAAGTAGGCTGGTGCTAGATGAGAGTGTGAGCATGGCATTGGACAATAAGGAAGCAAAAGATAAAGCTAGGTAGCAATATTTGTTCATGTTTTGCGTTTATTAGCTTGAGTCTCTAGCCTATATTCCCACAATGATGGACACTGATATAAGGATATCAACCAAATAAACTTGTTCAATAACTGAGATGCTTTTGGTTAGAGACTTTAATCAGAGCAACAAGGAAGACAGTTGGAACAAAATATGGGGCATCAAATGTGATTTTATTGTTGTTTTCTGATCTAGCCCAGGCATGCCACTGATTCATGGCAGCATTCTTCTGACTGATGAGGTTATGCTTCTTGTAGTACTATCAATCAATCATAAAAGGAAGTGTTAGGACAGAAGATCTATGTTTACTGCTTCTTGTAGTGTTAGAATTGAAAATGTTTCAGAAAATGAGAACTATATAACGGAGTCTACAGAGACTAAGGTCATTAAGGTACATGAACTGTGACATTCACAGAAGTTAGGGGGTATTATATGGGGTATTTAAAAAAATTCCCAGCAAGGGTAGAGTAATGGTAACTAATTTTAGTGCTTTTCAAGATTGCAAAAAGAATTTCCATAGCTTACTCAACACCAACTGAGCTACCATGAATCACAGAAGTAAAGAGATGGATCCCTGAAAATGGAATTTTAAATGAAAATGGTTTAATGTTGGTATTAGGAATTTTAGCTCTGGAGTTTCACAGAAGGAGGAATTCTCTACTCACATCATGAGGAATCTTCATACTAGAGGAATTATTTGCTAATACATATATTCCAAATTTTTTAAGTTTAAGGTTTTCCCAGTAACCTTCTTACACTAACGAGTTGTATTGTAAGTTGTATGCATATTAACTTGCCAACTAGATGCTGGCTATGAAGGCAGGACATTGCTCACAACCCACAAATCCCCTTTAATCTTGCCCAAATATCACAAACTGCACACACCACAAGAATTCTCCACACTCTACCTCTGGTTCCATCCCTGTTCTAAAACTTTGAAAGAAAATGTACTCTCTGCCAGAGGCTAGCTTGGATTGATGGAGCCCACATAAGGCACTGCCCACCACACAATAATTCTCAATAAATCCTGCCCAGCAATCTCAAAATGCACTCACTACCCTGGAGCTTACACTAGTTCTCCCAGACTGTAGTATCTGTATTGGAGGCAAGAGTATTCTTCAGGACAATAATTCAGATACTGCCCACCACCCAATAAAGCCCTTTTATCCTGTCGAACAGCCTCAGACTGCACTTGGACCTTGAGACCCATAACCCACCCTACGACTTGTAGAAATGTTTGGCTGTTTCAGAGACCAAGCAGTTTCAAGGAACCGATGGTAATACAGTCTCTAAAGAACACCCAGCAGTACCAGGCAGAAATCCTTCCCTTGGCTGTGAATTAGACCCCACATCTCTAGAAACATTACAGGAAGTGAGGCTGCCCTAGAAACTCCAAGGAAGATACTGTTGCTCAGCCACTATACACATTTAAATCTCCAACAAAATCCCAGAACTGTACACAGTTCTCCACCCTCAATCCCTAGCTCTATTTCATGGCCTACAAATTTGGAAGACTTCTGGTATACCAGTAACAATGGCAGAGCTAGGAATCCCAGGCCTAAATCTTCAGAAGAATTAGCCTTACTGGAACACAGGCCTTAACTAGGGTCCCTATCAATGGCAGCTGTATTGGAGGCCTTACTGATACTAGGGAAACAAGAGGCCAGATCAGATGTAGGGACCTCAGTCTTCACTCTCTCCTCTGGCCTCTATATCCTGGTCTACAACTTTTGACGAGGACTTCTGCCTGACCAAATGCCTGGCTAAATCTAAGGAACTCTATTTTCAGGAAACCGAGAGGGGACAGCTTAATGAACAAGATCTCCTGGCCATTTATTACAAAAGAACAGAGAGGAAAGAGAAACCAAAGAAAAATCATCCTTCTCAGAAAGGCAAGTACATGAATCAACACCTTGAACTAATATAACCGGAAATCAAGATGGAAAAAGCCAGTGTATGAACACCATCAATGATAGGAAATGCACTATGAACCTACTAGAGCTACTATTCTACAACAACAAGACCTGAACAATCCAACACAATGGTAGTACAAGAGAATGACCTTAAGTATTACTGTATTAAGACGACAGAGACCCTTAAAGAAGAACAAATCCCATAAAGAAATTCAAGAAACGACAAAAAATTTGGAAGAAATCTATAAATTCCTAAAAGAAAACCAAGAGAAAGTAAACAAACATTTTAAGACGTTAAACAAAAACAAAACCAATAAAGAAAACACAGATGGAGGGAATCCTGGAAATTAAAAAAAATTGGTAAGTGGACAGGAACTACAGACTCAAGCAACACCAACACAGTAGAAGAGATGGAAGTGAGAATCGCAGGCAATGAAGAGAAAATTGATTCAGTCAAAGAAACAGTTAAATATGAAAAATTCCTACCAAAAAGTATCTAGATAACATGAAGCTATCAAACATAAGAGCAATAGAAATAGAAAACTGGAAAGATCCAGGTGGTGGTGGCTCATGCCTTTAATTCCAGCTCTCGGTATACAGAGGAAAGTTTATCTGTGAATTTGAGGCCAACTTTGTCTACAGAGTGAGTTCCAAGCCAGCCTCCAATGCTACAGAAAATTCCTGGCTTGAAAAGCAAACAAAGAAGCAAAAAAGAGAAAGATATGAAAAAAACTAGATGAAAAGAATATGGCAAATATATGAAAGAAAAGAAAATCATAGAAAAAAATATTCTCAAGCCAAATAAGGACATGCCTTTAAAAGTAAAAGAAACTTACAGAACACCAGTTAGATTGGATTAGAAAAGAAAATCCTCTCACCATTTGATAATCAACACTATACATATAAAACAAAGAAAGGAAATTAGGAAGAAAAAGGGGAAAAGGAAAGTAAATTATAAAAGCATACTTATTAGTATCAAATCTGATCTCTCAACAGAGACCATAGAATTCATAAAGGCTTGGACTGATGACTTGCAGACTCCAAGAGACGACTAATGCCAGCCAAGACTACTATATCCAACAAAACCGTCACCCACCATAGATGAAGAAAAGATATTCATAACAAATTCAAATGTAAAGAATATCTATCCACTAACCAAGCCCTAGACAATGTATTATAATAAAAACTCCATCTCCAGGAAGGTAGCTATACCCATAAATACACAGGCAATCGATAATCCCATACCAGCAAAACCCAAACAAGGAAAACATATCGAAACACTACAACAACAAACAAAATAGAAAGAATTAACACTCACAAATCATTACTATTCCTCATTATCAATGGACCCCATTCACCAATTAGAAACAAAAACAGGATCCAACATTCTGCTATGTACAAGAAACACACCTCATCATCAAAGATAGATATTACCTGAGAGTAAAGAGATAAAAAAATGATTTTCCAAAGAAATAGTAACAAGAAGCAAACAGGTGTTACTATACTAATATTTAACAAAAGGCAGTTTCCACCAAAATCAATCAAAAGAAATGGAGAAGTGCTTTTCATAGTCATCAAAGGAAAAATCCACCAAGGTTATGTCTCAATCCTGAACATCTATGCCATAAATATAAGGACACCAGCATTTGTAAAAAAATAAAAATAAAAACGTTACTATACTTAAATATTTCCTTGAGTCCCTCATAAAAATAGTGAGAGTCTTCAGCACCCCACTAACTCAATGGACATTTAATCCAACAAGAAAATTAACAGACAAATAATTGAAGTAACTGTTGTTAAGGCTGAAATGTTCCTAAAACCTAAAATATTTCTATAGAACATTACATCCAAACACTGAGCAACTCTCTCCTGAGTTACCCTGGGTCAAGTAAGAAATTAAAAGTTAAAGGCTTCATAGAATTTAATGAAAGTGATGCATGACGTACCCAAAATTATGGGACACAATGAAAGCTGTGCTAAGAAGAAAGTTCATAGCACTATGCGCCTCAAAGAAAAAAATTGTACAGATCCCAACAGCACACTTGAAATGTCTGGAAAAAAAAGAAGCAGACACACATAAGAAGAGTAATCGGCAGGAAGTAATCAAACTGAAATCAATGACATAGAAACAAAGATCTCACTATAAAGAGGCTATAAATCAAGATGTGGTTCTGTTAGAAACACAAAAATTTGAATAAAACTTTATCCAAACTAACTAGCAAGCAGAGATATAATACAGAACCCAACAAAATCAGAAACAAAACGTGGACGTAACAATAGCCTTGAAGGAAATAGAGTGATAATAGCACATTTGCCTCTCAAGTCTATAACAACTCTTCCTACATAAAGCACTTAGTCATTCTTCTCCACATAACAACTAAATGGATGGTTAAAATAAAAACCTCTGAAGGTGATTGATTTCACTAGCTTCTGTGTTCTTTCTGCCTTTCATTTTCTGTTCCTACCTGGAGAGTAAACAAGTTGGCTCGGGATCTGTCTTCTAGCTGACAAATTAGAGTGCTTTTAAGATTAAAATCAGAAAAAGCAGATAGGAGAAAGAAGTGGGGTGACATAGCCTAAGGTATAGTAATATGCTGTTTCATGATTAATAAAATTCTGACTGTGAGAATCCTTTATAAATGTATAGTCTTTTATCCAGTGTTACTATTTTCATTTATTAGAACTATGTCCTTTTGAGGTCAAAACTTGCCTTCAACAAGTAGAAATATAGTTTGTTTTCATACTTAGGTGACCATGAATATAATTACCATGAACATCAGAATTCTGATAGGTTTTATTTTTTTGGTTTTTTGTGACAGGGTTTCTCTGTATTGCTTTGGAGGTTGTCCTGGAACTCAGTCTGTAAACCAGGCTGGCCTTCAACTCACAGAGATCCTCCTGCCTCTGCCTCTTGAGTGCTGGGATTAAAGGCGTGCACCACCAATTCCTGGCTTTGATACTTTTTAATATTAAATTTAAATGTAGAAGAAATATACTGATAAGATTGCTGGGATCCATTGAAATTCTGTTGATTTACAAGAACTTGGTATACTTGAGACACACATGAACACATGGGTAGAAAGGGAATGTCAGGAGAACATGGTTTTGTTTGTAATAATGGGGTTAATTGGATGTAGGTAATAGGTTCAAATTAATCAGAATCCATATATTAAATATGTGCAAGGTTATACTAACTGCTACAATGCAGCGTGGCTTAACTAAATAGAGTTTATATCTATTGGGAAACCCCAAACTACTACTGCTATCAGAGATTATTTTGCATGCCACATTCCAAAATCCCATGTCACATTGAGATTCATTTTTAAATTCTGGAGCAAGTTTTACTCTCACTCTGTTTCTCAATCAAATTATATGTTTAGTAAGATATCTTTTATGTGAACTTAACACTGTATTCTGTGTCTCTAAGCAATACTGCTGTCTTCTTTCTATTTATTTGTACATTGTTTCATATCACTTTCAGTTATACACTTTTACTGTAGTTTGATATGCAATAATTACATAGAATAGTTTCTTTTGCCCTTTTATACTTTTGTGAACAACACTACTAAATGACCTGTTTTCAACAACAACAACAAAATGGTGTTGGATATATTTACAGGATAAATCCCACATCTGGAAATTCCAGATACAAAATTCCCATCAAATTTTAATAGGAAAGCTGATTTTACACATATGTGCCACATGGAAAAAACTCAGAATTCTCAATAGGATTAAGAAAATATGGTACAGATAATGTAACTTTTGTACTTAACACAAATCCACAATGAAGAAATTGTACAGTATTTGTGAAAGATTGGTGGAAGAGATATATTACTATTATTATCGGATTATGGCACAAGATGTGGAATCTGCCTATGCAGGTGCCCAACACCATAAACAGCCAAGGAGCCGCTGCAGCTTAGAAATTCCATTTGTTCACCAAAAAATCTATTTCTCTGAATTAAGACAATGTGGCTGGTTGTAGAGGAAAGTTAAAAGCATTCTATCAAATATTTTTGAAGGAGACCCTCATTTTCTCATTTCTAACACTGATCACACAAAACTTAATGTGGAATGTAAGTTTGAAAATTTCTACAAAGAGGCCTTCAGTTTTGTTTTAAATCTGTCTTCCTAGTAAACATCAAAAGCAATGTCTGTGTGTTCACATATTGACAGTGATATTTTAAGTACCACATCTCCCATAGCCAGGCCTACAAAACCCCGCTGTCCCCAGTGAATGCCACTCAAGAGGTCAGTGTGCAGGTTAACACATGGATCCACAGACCGAGGCTGACTCATGATCCATTCAATTCCCAACAGATCTGACCGTTCAGCTAACCAGAAGTCACCATCGCATGGATTATGGTAACCCATATGGCTCCTTATAGCTGCATTAGAGGAGAACCCTAGGAATATAACAGAATCTACCTCCCACTGGTGCTGCTGATTGCTAGGCTTGCCCAGAGTACCAAAATATCTAGCATTACCCAGATTGGCCTATAGACAATAACGACTCCCATACTAGATGAGCAAGGATCAGATGACTAAGGCAACACAAGTTGTCAAAGCTCTGTACTTCCGACCTAGGGACTGACAGGGATCTGGACTGGGAAATTTGTATCTTTGTAAATCTCTCCCAGTCCTAGATGGCAGGAAATATATTGTTAATGTCCTGGAATCAAGAGAAAATAGAAACAAATGAGAGATAAGAGGAGCAATGCATTTAATGAAAATCAAATTTTGAAAGTGAAACAAATAATTGTTTTTAAAAAGATATATAATTTAAAAACCACAAGGCTATGTAATCTTTAAGAAGAAGAAAACAGACAGGTTCTTAATTGTTAACAGGTTCTTAATTGTTAATTGAAACCAGTGTTCTTAATTGTTAAGCTCACTCTTTAGCCACATTTTTATTAAACAATTGTTGTTATAAATTTTATTTAAATTACATTGTATACATTTCTCTCTTTTTTCCCCAGTTTTTTCCCTTCTTCTTTCTGTTA
This sequence comes from Cricetulus griseus, assembly GCF_003668045.3. NCBI lineage: Eukaryota > Metazoa > Chordata > Mammalia > Rodentia > Cricetidae > Cricetulus > Cricetulus griseus. The sequence goes on from NW_023277127.1 coordinate 8,050, forward strand.
AGTATGTGTGAATTAATTGTGTGCAAACATTTAAAAAAGGTCAGCTGAGTCCATTTCTGTTTGTTGTGTTATGGTTTCAGAATTCAATATGCTGTTTTGGATAGAAAACTAGTGGGGTGATACCAGCCTGATACTATCTGGAACAGTGATGAAGACATAAGGTAATTAATCCATCCTTGGGTCCGAACAGGTTTGGATAGGAGGCAAGAGATCTGTACAGCTAAGACATATATTAAAGGTTGTCTCATTTCTAAAAGCCTCCCAAAAACAAAAGTTCCCATTTCTCCATCAAGATGGTCAGTTAAGTCATGGATATTGCTTAAATCGAGAGATTCTCATCTCCTGGTATCACGTCATTTCCCACAATGAAATTCCCAGGAAATTTAGAATTTCATGGTGCCTACGCTTTCACTAGATGTTAGTCAAACTGAGTGATATAAATGTCACTTAGAATAAGCTTATTCATGTGAGTCAGGCAGGTACCAGGGATTGCTGCGGTGGAGACTGAGGAGCTTTACAGTCCCAATGTGGACTGAGGCATACTGTCACTGACAACATGAGTTCCCAAAAGAGTGGAAGGAGTGGAGGGGGCTGACCCAACACAGCTGAGTGGAAACAGAGTACAGTTTATGCCAACTCGTCCTCAGTTACAACTGAAGAAAGCTCTCGGACATTTGATCCTTGTGCTTTCAAACCCCAAGCTCCCTCCCTAAAACTTCTTCCAATCTCCACATCTCTTTGTAAAGACCTTATGGTCTAAGCCTCAGACTTCAAGTGTCAGGATCTCCTCACAACTCCATGTCATCTATTGTCACCACCATTCCGAGCTCTATACTGAATGTTTGCAGGTATCAGAGAAGGAGAATATAAGCTCATTCAAACAAGAGACACTTCATGCCTGCAAATTCCTATTCTCTCTTCAAAGGAGATATAAACTCAAGCAGGTGTACATCTGTCATGTGAGCTTATGGTAACTTATTCATGCCTATTTACCACATGGGAGACAAACTTACTCTTGTGGTTTTGGTTAGTCAATCATCTTTTATTGTCAGCTTCTCTCATGAAAATTTATTTGGTACTTTTGCCTTAGTTTGTGGCGATGTGGGCTGGAAAAATTTCATAAGCACCAGGTCTCAGTTAGTTTCTGATGCAATCAATCATATATTTATTCCAAGGCATCAGTGTTGAGATAAAGATGAAGTTATATCATCCAATCACATTTATTGCTATGAATGACATATTCATGTATGTCAGTAGAAGGCTCAGCACTTAGAACACTGACTGCTCATCCACAAGGACAAGTTTATATTCCCAGAACCAACATCTCTACCAGATATAAGAAAACACATTTTGAATACACACATGAGGTGTTTAATATTTCTTAAATTATCTTCTATTGAGCAGTTTAACATTAACATTCCTCAATTATGTTGAGAAAACAGCACATATTGGGAGTGTATCATCTACACTTGTACTTGTACTCAAGCAGCAGATGAATGAGGACCATGAATTCAAATGTATCCCTCATCATTAGTGACACCTGAGCCAGGCTGCTTAATAAACATGAAAATCTGAAATGTATTTGTGAAAATATGGAAAACGTAATTAGGAACAACAAACCACCACCCTTTCAGACAAATAATTATTTGAAAAATATGATCACGAACAGTTGATATTTAAAAAAATGTACCCCTTAGATGATGGGGAGGTAACATTATATACATTTCAACAGAAAAATACCTATCACTAAACAAAAGTACAAGTTGAACAAAAGCCACACAAGGAATATGAGGACAACAAAATAAAATTCACTAAAATGTCTTGCTACAGATATAGCACTCTTTGGCATGCACCTCAAATATTTCAAAATAGAACCCCCAATGCAGTAACTTCTAACATCAGTTCCCACTCTCTGCTTCATTCTGCATCTTAGGGATTTCAGTTTTTAGACCCCTGCTTTAGGTGCCATGCAAATTTTAATGATACTTCTGAACCTCTCTGTTAACAAGGGCCAAATTAATTTTTTATAAGGTGTTGTAGATATTATAACAAAAAGAGGAGAGAAAATAATACAAATTAATAAGATTTACACCTGAACTAGTTAATTAACGCACTTGAAGAGAAGGATCAACCTAAAAGTGATAAACTATCATTTAAAATCACAGCTATGGAGGTAATGTTACCCCTAATGTCGTAAGTCAGTCTATACCTTCATCTGTGAAGGGAAGATTGCCTGTATACCTGCATCTCTGAAGAGAAAGGTATGATGACTTTTGGGAAGTCATGCTATTACTGAATCTTTGCATACCAAGGGCGCTGAAGAAAAATCTACCCTAAGTGTCCAATGTCAGGCTACACATGCTTCTGTGAAGTTAAGGTATCCTGGAATCACACAGATGTGAGGAAAAAGGTATTCTGCCTGTCAGGAAGTCAGGCTATACCTTAAGTTGTATTCAAGGGGGTTTGTCTCCGTGGAGGATGTAGCACTCCTGCTCCTTTCTCAGAGAGAACTGTTACAACTGAGATTTGCTCCACTCTGCTAAGAGACTTTACTACCAGAAGTGTCCATTGCTTCTCTTCTCTTCTCCACTAGGAAGTTTCCAAGCAATTATAACCATTTCTATTTAGCTCCAGCCCAAACTGTCACTTTTCTGCTTCACTCAACTAGGGGGAAACTGATCCAGAAATGTAGCACTGTGCTACTTCACCAGTGAAAAGATTTTCTCCCACTCTGTTCCCCTAGGGGAGTTTCCGAACGGAGGTGTATGTTGATGCTCTGCTTCAATCCACTAGGGAATTTCACATTCACTCTGTCAAAAGAAGCTCATGACTGAAAATGATGGACGAGATTCATTTGAGAGGGAGGAATCCAGGAAAGTGGCTGCTACTACCATTGTGGAAAATGCTAGATTCCAAATGAAAAAGCACAGAGTTTACATATGTCTTCTTAGGGACATATGTTTTTCATGGAGAATATTTCTCATCATGTTACTTGGTAAAATTTCAATTACTGAGCTTTAAAAATCTTTAAAATTGGCTGGATTCCTACTTGGGGATTTTTTTTTCTTTTCACGCTCAGTTTTCTTTCTCTTTGATTTCAGTCTCAAAGTGTGTTTCTTTCACTGTCCCTTTTATTCCATTTGGGTTGTTTCAGGATGTGTTACTTTAGCTCCATCTTCAGGGCCAAAATGACTTTCTCTCATTGGGTCTGGTTTCTGGATGGGGGGTTGTTTCCTTGCCTCACCATTTTACACTACAAATATGGCTTCATAAGTTCATAAACTCATTTTTCCATGAGTGTGCTGCAGCAACAATATAAAAATGGAATCCTAATGTTTGCACAGATTGTCGACACTGTCAAATTACTGCTACAAAAGAAATATGGTTGTGTAATTGACTGGGAGAGTGGTGGCTAAAATTCCACCAAATACGTGATAATAAGAAGCCGTCACAATCTTTTTCAGGTACTCAAAAATGATTTAAACTTGGAAAGGCTTCATCAGGGTGATTGCCTACAAAGTTTGATCTTGTATGAAATGCAAAATTAAACCAAACTGACTAAATTTATAGTTTCACTGATGAATGACTTTTTGAAATGATTTGAAAGACTCCTGGTTATATGGAAAACCTTTTCCACACTGATTACCTTAAAATGGTTTTTATACAGTATGTGTTATTTTATGTTCTTGAAGAAAACATTGACACACAAAGGCCTTTCCACACTGAATACATTCTTAGAGTTTCTTCCTATTATGTGTCCTTTTATGTATCTGAAGATGAATTTGCCAAGCAAAGATTTTATGGAATTGATAAGGTTTATATGGTTTCTCTCAATTATGTGCTCTTTTATGCACTTTAAAAACACTTTGAAATGCGAAGATTCTACCACATTGATTTTCTTCATAAGGCTTTTGTCTTTATGTGTTCCTTCATGCATTTGAAGTGAAATATGCTGAGCAAAGGCTTTACCACACTAAATGCATTCATAGGGTTTCTCTCCAGTATGTCTCCTTTTATGCTTTTGAAGACTACCATGGTGTGAGAAAGCTTTACCACACTGATTACATTCATAAGGTTTCTCTCCAGTATGTCTTCTTTTATGTATTTGAAGATTACTATGGTGTGAAAAAGCTTTACCACACTGATTACATTCATAAGGTTTCTCTCCTGTATGTCGCCTTTTATGTATTTGAAGATTACCATGCTGTGAAAAAGCTTTACCACACTGATTACATTCATAAGGTTTCTCTCCAGTATGAGTCCTTTTATGCACATTAAGTGTACTCTGATTAGAAAAGGCTTTACCACACTGATTACATTCATAGGGTTTCTCTCTAGTATGTGTCCTTTTATGCATTTGAAGTTGACTATAACAGGCAAAGGTTTTACCACACTGATTACATTCATAGGGTTTCTCTCCAGTGTGTGTCCTTTCATGCACATGAAGTTGACTGTAACGGGCATAGGCTTTACCACACTGATTACATTCATAAGGTTTCTCTCCAGTGTGTGTCCTTTCATGCACATGAAGTGAACCCTGATGAGAAAAGGCTTTACCACACTGATTACATTCATAGGGTTTCTCTCCAGTGTGTGTCCTTTTATGCATTTGAAGAGTACTTTGCTGAGCAAAGGCTTTAGCACACTGATTACATTCATAAGGTTTCTCTCCAGTGTGTGTCCTTTTATGTATTTGAAGAGTACTTTGCCGAGCAAAGGCTTTACCACACTGATTACATTCATAAGGTTTCTCTCCAGTGTGTGTCCTTACATGCGTTTTAAGATGACTATAATTAGCAAAAGGTTTTCCACATAGATTGCATTCATAGGGTTTCTCTCCACTATGTGTTCTTTTATGCCTTTGAAGATGACTGTAACACATAAAGGCTTTAAGACATTGTGTATATACAGAAGGCTTCTCCGCAGTTTGTCTTCCTTCATGCCTGCAAGGAAAATGGGCATGTAAATGCTTTACCACTTTCAATACAATGTTAAATCTTGATATCTCTATAAATTATTATTATAATTTGTTGCAATTGTTTGTTGCAAGAAGAATCAGATCTTACAGGCTTATCACTGATTTACACTCATGTTTTCCCCTACATTAAGTGTTGTTTTTCATCTTTGAACATACCAGTGTAGGTATAATCCTCTATTATATTTTTCTAATATTTAGAACCCTTTTTTACAGTTGATTTTTTACATATTGAAGAGAACTGGAAAGATTCAGATCTTCATCACCATTATTGAATTTTGAAGTTTTCCTACAAGTTGAATCACATTACGTTTGCTAATGACCTAGAACAAGTATGTACACAGTTCTAGACTCATTGGACTTTTCTGCAGCATCAACTTGTTGGTGAATTAGCAAAGAAGCAGGAAAATAAAATACTTGTACACATAAATCAAATTCAACAAGTATGCTTAAATTGGGACTACTACATGGCTTTTAAATATTCTGTGAGAGTGGTATATTATATTCTCCTTATTCCTTTGGTCATATGGCTTGCTATCCTAACTAATACATGATATACTTAGTAAAGGAAGTTTATAATGAAGAGGCTTCCACATTTATTTCAGTTTCATTTTCTGTTCCTTGTAGACATGTACTAGAGAGATGAAGGTTATTCTGCAATAACTGCCCCTTGGCCTTTGACAATAAGGGCCCTGTTACTAAACTTACAAAAGCAACAGCAAGTTCATGGGTAAAACTAAATTTTCTACGAAGTGTTTTCTCAGTTGAAGGTGTGGAGATGTGCTTTTCACATCAACCATGACTTAAGTGATATACGTAGTAAAAAATAAATGGAATTATATTTCTACAGTATAGCTCTCATGGTATGATTATTCAAGTGGTAATTTCTCTTAAGGTATTTTTTGTTGTATTGTTTCTTAAATATTATTTTGCAAATACAGTTCATCTACCTGAAATTGAGTTATATGGTTTGTTGAGAATTTAATAACCATCAATGCAATTTAAGCTATGCTCAATTACACTGATGTTTCTGTTTCAAAATTCAGGACACATCCCAATTTCTTCAGAGACACATTTCTATGAGCTCATAAATGAAAATTACCTTTCATGTCTTTTACAGCTTGCACAATGTTCTTCAATAGTATTGTCTTCCCAATTGTATCCTAAAATATAATAGCAGAAAATGTATATTATTTAAACATGTGCAAAATTTAAGTTACTGTCTTCAGTGAACTTTAGAACTTTGGCTGATTTATTTACCACATTCTTTTTTCTCTCTAAATAAAGTTAAAGAAGAGTACCAATAACCAATTGATGTTGTCCTATTATTTCAAAATATGAAATATAATACAGTCTTACCTATATCATTGAGGTTCCTGTAGGTCTCCAGCATCACATCTTTGTAGAGATTCTTCTGAGAAGTGTCCAGCAAAGTCCACTCTTTCCATGTGAAGTCGATATGCACATCATCATAGGTGATGACATTCTAAAATATCACATACATGTGTGCAACCAAAAACATGATAGTGACTGTATACTAAATGTATATTTCTACAGAACCTTATTTTAAGATATGTTACTTTTATACAGGATACAGAGAAAAGCAACTGATTAAATTTGCCAATATAAGGCAGACCAGTATTTCAAATTGCCTGCTTCACTGAAATGTCTGAGAGATACACTAGTGGTGTAGCCTGAAGATGGATTCCCAGTGTTGCAGAAAAGTTTTGTGTGTCTGTAAGGCACTCAGGTGTCTCTGTCATTTGTAAAGTCTAGGAAGTTGCCTGCAATGCACTGCCTGTTTACTTAGGTTGTAATAATTCCTTCTTTGGTCATTGATGGAATTGAAGACTAGACAGTTATAGTTCCACATTTTCTTTACTTTTTAAAATATGTATTAATAGAATTTAAGTAAAATACAATCCCAGTGATCACAGTTAATCACAGTAAAATCCTTAGATGCAGAGAGGCTAAGTAACTAGAACAGCTCTAGAGGAGTGTGTTGATAACTTCCTTGTACAAATTCAGCTTGTCTGAAGAAAAAAGATGGAGCTTGCCCCTAGCAAACGAAGGGGTCTAGAGGTCTGTACAGAAGGCTGGCTGAAACAGGAAGTGAAATGGAGGCAATGAGATAGAAGTATGATGGCTAAGGAGAGAGGGGGTATAAGCAAAAAGAAACAGAAACTCTACTTTTCCAATTGGAAACTAGTGAGATAAAGGTGGCTTTGGCTTACACCTTCTCTATGATTTCTCAGCATTATCATCTATATGTTACTCCAAGTTTTCATTATTTTAGAGCAAATAAGAACTACATTTAAAGGGGAGATACATGGATCTCTCTGTGTATAAAATTGAGATTTTCTGGATGCAATGATGGCAGGTAGTGATGTAACCAGAAAAGATCAGCTGAGTAAGGATGGGGCAGAGGGGAAGAAGATGAGGAGAGATGACTGCAATGTGGGAAATTTTAACAGGCTTTGTGGAAACAGTGCAATGAGAATTTCCCAGAACCTGTAAAGGTGAACTTAGTGAGGACTCCTAGTAAACAACAATAAAGAAGCTGAACCAGCCATCTTCTATAACCACATAAAGCGCCCAATATTGGATTGGGACACCAAGGCAGCCACAAAATTTTAGAACCACACTTGTCCTGCCTGCAAAACATTCTGGTGCAATTGTGGATCAGAGCTTCTGCAGTGTTCAACAAATGACTGCTTAAATTTGAAGCTCTAGCTCTGAGGGGGGAACCATGCCTGATAGTAGCTGAACAGCCAAGGAATAAGAACTTGAATGGCTTAGAAAATTATAGTAGAACAAAATAAAATTGACCAAGGAATAAGTCAATGAAAGGATTCATATGTATATTCTGCTATAATCACAAATTGGTGCTTAGCCCAATTGTCATCAGAGATGCTTCTCCTAGCAGCTGATAGGAGCAAAAATATTTGCTTCAGGTCTAGGAATCCTGTGGAAGGAGGGGGAGAACATTTCAGGATTGAGAGGGTTTGCAGAAAACAGGAGAACTTTGCCAACAGAATGAACTAAGCAAGGCTCATAGGGGTTTGCCTATGGGATTCCTACCAGAAGGTCTTGTGGTGATTCTTTTGACTGCTCTTGAGACACTTTTACTTCTACTGAGTTACGTTGGTCAGGCTTGTATGAGGGTTTGTGTCTTGATTTACTTTACCTTGTTATGATGTTAGGTTGATATCCCTGGGAAGCCTTCTCTTTTCTGAAGGGAAAAAGAGTAGCAGTGGATTTTGGGGAATGGAGACTGGAGACAGTTCTGGAATGAGTGGAGATTGGGGAAGCTGGGTCTTTGCTCCAAGTGCATTTATCCTCATAAACTGCAATATCTCAAAAGGCTGAAATTTCCAAATTATCTTCTGATACTCAAGACAATCTCTTGACTGTCATATTTTGTAGAATCCAGAAACTAAGGATTTCCAACATACATGGATGGGCACAGAGTATATTCCCATTCAAACTAAAAGGAATATGTCTATATTCCAGCCCCAAATCTCAGGAAAGCATCCGTTACATGTCACACCAGCAACACTAACAGGTAAGGTGGGTCAGAAGCTCATGAACCTACATTCCACAGTACCTACATTCCCAGACAGAGTACCCAACATCATTAGCTGCCACCCTCAAATCCATAACCCCATGAACAAATTGGATTAATATTCTCTGCTCAAGTGTAGGTCATCCAAAGCAAACCAAGTAGGCAAACTGAGACAAAGTCACCCTTCTGGACCAGAATTCATGCCAGCTATATGAAATACACATTGCTTCCCCTCCAGTGGATATTCTTCATTCTTTCAATAACCCCCAACATTATTTAGAATCCAAATCCCTCTTCATCTCTATGTTGTAGCCTCAACTTTAGATGAATCCCTGTGCTCAATGGATACATCAGCTGCCAGAATTCCATGTGTGCCAAGTGACCGCAGAACTTTCACAGTCTCTCTATGTCCCCTCAACACTATCACCAGTTTCCGTAGGTGCCACCATAACCATGCCTCCCCTGGCTGGCTAAAGGTATACCTGGCTGATGGGGTAAGTACTTCTGTGTATGTTTATCTTATTGACTGTTAAATGAAGTTCGGTTTGGCCAATGAAACAGCAAGTTAGACAGGACTAGGATTCAAAGAGGATTCTGGGAAATGTAATAGAGAAGTGGTGATCCAGCCCAGAAGTGACATAGAAGGAGACTCATATTTAGCAGGGAGAAACAGAAAGTGGCCCCCTTTCCCCTTTTCCTCCTCCAGTGACAGGATGTGAGCAAGAGAGGGCAATAGTGAAAGGCATCCTTTATAAGTCTTATAAAATATATATAGATTTATGATAAGACTGAACTAACAGATGAGAATCCTAGTCATTAGCTAAGCAGCATTTGAACCTAATACACGTCTCTCTGTGTATTAATTTGGGCCCTAACTCAGGTGGGCTGCTGGCATAAAGCACACACATGGTGGTGGGGCTCTGCAGCCTTTGGCAGAAAGATTTATCATAACAGAATGGTGTCTTTAAGCAGGATGACGGATTGCCCCAAGGTTCCCAGAGAAAGAGGGAAACCTGCTGCCACAGCCTGCCCTTTCGGGCCACTGAGAGACAATGGAGTAGCTTCCATATGCTCGCACTGTGCCAGCACTTCTAGAGTTTAGACACGGCACTCCTAAGATGATAAAGACAGATCCAGATAAAGAGAAGCCTCTAAAGTTTTAGAATGCATTTAAAAATATATGTAGGTTTATGAGAGAAAAATTAACAGCAGCAAATGGAGTAGCCTGTTGTAGTGGTGCATGCCTATAGGATTTGCTGAAGGAAGCAGAGGCAGGCTAATTTCCACCGAGAAACCCTTTCTTGAAAAAAAAGAAACAAAAGAAAGTAAAAATAAAGCAATAAAAAATCCACATAAAGATGGAAAACACACAGAGAATCTGGATACTATAAACCATATTGTTGTCGTCTTTAAATTGTTTGATTGCTGAGGAAAGACTTACTGCTCCTAAAATACATTTGATTATAAATGCTGCTAAATTAATCCAACTTATAAATTTTAAAAATGTTTTGACTTCAAAATTTAAGTCTAAGAACATGCTACTTGGAAAAAAGTATTTCTGTTTGTGTTTCCACAGAAAATAAAAAGCTATGGATTCCTTCCAGACTAAAATGGTTTGATCAAGCAACACCACCGAAGCTGAGATGATACAGCCTTACAGACTACAAAAACAAGGACTTGGTCAGGTTTCTATGTTTCATCATGGTCTTAATGGTATGAACATTGCCCCCAGTCAGCAGAAAGCAGTTTAGAAAGAAGGACGCCCAAATTCTCAAATATTGTTTATAAATTTTTGTTTTCATTTAAATGGGTTGGCTATAAATGATAATGAGCATAGTCAACTTTTTTAAAGAAAGAAAAACGGGAACAGGATATAGGAATGAATATATGTCTCCTCTTGTTTAGGTATTGTGTTTATACAGATATTTTAAAATGATATGACTAATTAAATACAGGTTATATAGTTACCTATAATAGTCAGAATTTATAATTAGGTTAGTTAGGTTTTCTAGATATACAGAGATGTATTTAAGATGGATAGGTATTCTTCAAACCTTTCAAAGACCTACAGAAATATGGCATTTAAATGGTTTAGGGTTTTTCTTGGCAGTGAGACACAACTGCTCATGGCACACCAATTACATCAGAAAGGAGAACGGCATTGAAGAAACTCCTTATGGAGTTTGCTTTCAACATAGCAAGATTAGCCATTTGGGCAAGAATCTGATCTTGTCTGTACTGGTTTTTGCTGTATAAACTGGACATGTAGGACCCACAAGAAAGTGACTGCTGATCTTACAAAACAAGACAGTACTGAAGGGTTCCTGTTGAAATGGAGACGTGTGCCAGACACACTGTGGCCTATAGGCTGAAGATGGATGCCAGAACGTTACAGAGGAACTGAGGGTGACTGTCCAGATAGCCAGATGTCTCTGTCAATTTTAGACTTTATATATTTTCCTTCTGTGTTCTTGGAAAGTGTTGAAGACAGATAGTTATGGTTATAGTTTTCTTCAGTTATTATAAAAGATAAGTTATCTTTCTTTTTATTTAGATTGAAAAGGGGAGGTGATGGGGGAAGTACTTCTGTGTATGTTTATCTTACTGTTAAATAAAGTTCTGTTTGGCCAATGAAACAGCAAGTTAGACAGGACTAGGAGTCAAAGAGGATTATGGGAAATGTATTAGAGAAGTGGTGATCTAGGCCGGAAGTGACATAGCAAGGTGACTCATATTTAGCAAGGAGAAACAGGTAGTGGCCCCTTTTCCCCTTCGCCTCCTCCAGTGGCAGGATGTGAGACAGTGGCAAGAGAGGGCACCAGCGAAAGGCATCCTCTATAAGATACATCTTATAAAATATATAGATTTATGATAATTGAGACTGAGCTAACAGATGAGTATCATAGTAATTAGCCAATTAGCATTTAACCTAATACAAGTTTCTCTGTGTATTAATTTGGGCCCTAACTCAGGCAGGCAGCTGGTGTAAAGCACAAAAATGGCAGTGGGGCTTGGTGGCCTTTGGCGGAAAGATTTATCCTAACACCTGGCCATGTCCCCTAGGGCATGAACAGGGTGACGAGGGGCTAATTTAGGAGTCGGCGACACATGTTGAAAAGGCCCTCTGTATTCTCTGCTACTTCAGCTTGCTGTGCTTTCTTGCCACTTGGGTAGGGAGCTCTGTAAGTCAGGAATTTACCCAAATACATATATATCCTAACCATTACCTGATAATGTATTGGCAATTCACCGATAAGTTTCTCTCCTCTCTTCCCTTTTTACAGCCTCAAACTTATGCACTATTCCCTTCTGTAACAAAGAACACACATAGAGCAAGATTTCCAGCTGAAACACTGGAGTAAGAACCACTGTTCAATCATGGGCCACACAGATCAGAAGATCATAGAGCAAATAGAAGTCAAGAAAAAACACCCTTCCATCAAAGGAAAAGTGAGAAATCAGCACCTATACCCACAATCACCTCAAAGCAAGACAACCAGACACCAGGATAAAAACACAACCAAAACCCACCACATCAATAGGTCACTACCAGTTTCTGGATATCCTACTACAGCAAGACATGTATATTCCAACACTGTTAAGCACAATGAAGAACAACTTTAAAAAGATGACAGAAGTCCTCAGAGGTGAAGTAAATTAATCCCTTAAGTAATTCAGGGAAAGTATAATTGAAATATTGGAGAAAATTAATAAATCACTTAAGGAAAGTAAAAAAACAAAGTAATTAGCAGTTGATGGAATGAATGAATCTGTTTGAGAACTGAAAATCAAAATAGAAGCAATAAAAAATGACAGTGGAAGGAATTCTGGAAATGAAAATCTATGTAATCCAACAACTCCTATAGAGCCAAACTTCACTAAAAGTATACAAGACATGAAACAGAATTTCAGGATTTGCAGGTATGATTAAATGGATATCCAGAACATCTGCAACACTATGAAAACATCAAATATAAGAATGATAGGAATAGAATGAGAATGAACTCAGGTCAAATTCTCAGAAAATACTTTCAAAAATTCATATCAAGATTTTCCTAAATTAAAGAAGCATATAGGGGAACACAGCTAACAGAATCATAGAGGCTTAAAGGTGTCTGCACCATGTTTGATGGGAATGTCCTTCTGTATATACACTTCTATTATTGGGTGATGAATGAAACACTGTTTGACCAAAGAGGCAGGAAGATATGCAGGACTAGGAGAGGGGGAGAATTTTGGAAATGGTGGGCAGAGAGAGCCCTCATGAGACAGATGTGATGTAGCTGCAAAGAATCAACAGGTCTGGTCATTATCCAGTATTCCAAGGCCATGTGGAAATACATAGATTCATCAAAATGGGTTAATAATTAAGACAGAGGAGGCCAATATGAAGCCCTAGTGATCAGCCAACAGTTTAACAATCAATACAGCATATGTGTGCTTGTTTAGTGGTGAGAAGGCTGGCAGTACCTTGTGGGACAAGAAAATCCAGTAGCACATGCCTTCTGTTATTGTTGCATACCTTGATGTTTTATGTAACTACTGACAGGAGATGTGTGTGAGTGTCTCTGACTCTCTTGCCTGCCCTTGGATTCCTTTTCCTCCTTGTAGTTTGCCTCATCCAGCTTTGATAAGAGGGTTTGTGTATTGTTAAGTTGCGATCCATTATGCAGAGTTTTGTTGATATCCTTTGAATATGTTATCTGCTTGGAAGGTAAATAGAGGAGGACCTGGTGGAGAGTGGGGCAGTTGACAGGACTGAGATGAGTGGAGATAGGGGAAAATGCAGATGGGATGTATTTTATGAGAGAAGGATAAATTTAAGAAATAAAGGAATATGGGCAAGTGAGTGAAGTTTGAATGAAGGTACTAAAATGCATCAGGGCAAACAACATACTCCTGGAGCTCTACCATACACAGGTGGGTATCATTCTCAAAAGGCTTAGATAGATCTATCCCTAAAAGTTGTCATACATGTCTCTCCTTTGCTATTTACACTCCTGTGTTCAGCTTTCCATGTAAGATGTCCCATAGTTTGGGTATCTCAACATCCTATTGTCTCAAAATTCAACAATGGCCTCATCTTGAAAACTTAACAGGATAGAAGTCACAGATCTCACCACTGGTTCTCACACCATGGGTTGAAACTCTTTGCAAACTTCTATCTCTAAAAATATTTTCATTACAATTCATAGTACTGCCTAAGTTACAGTAACTTAGTAGCAATAGAAATAATTTCATGGTTAGGCATCATCACAACATTAAGGTTTACCACCATTGTTCTAGGAAATTTCCCATGAATTTATCCTTACTTCCCGTTGATAAACAAAAATCCCTTCAGTTTGATCTCTCTTTTAGTTATATATACTGATAAATTTTCCAATGTATTCCACCTAGTTGTTTTTGCCCTATTTAAAAGTATGTAAATCATAGACACTTGAGTTTGAGACTTAACCTTCTCAGTCCACACATTTAACATATCTGATGATAATCTCCAGTGTTCAGCTCATATTTAATTGCAATATACACTTCATAATTTAATATAAAATGCAAATCCAAGATTTGAATAACTTATAAATGTAACTAAAACACCCTTTATAGCTCGTTTATCTCGCATTAATTTCACAGCTCTATTTTCCCATCAAGGATGAGATCACAGTCTCCTTTTTATAATATTTATATGTGTTTTTAATATCAGTATATGATATTTAGTCATTATCTTCTTTGCTTTTTAATATTTAAGATCTAAATGTGAGCACAACTGATGTAGGGTGGAAGGGATGGGATAGAACCTATAGTTGGATAGGTGATCATGAGAGGTGAGAAAGAATTGCTGAAGGTAAATTACTCATTCAGACATCTGGTCCTGGTAAACTTAAGAGATATATATTCTGATGAATATGATATTTTATGCTTTCTAATTTTTAAAATTTAAATTAGAAACATTCTTATTTTATATTCCAGTCCCACTTCCATGCCCCTCCCATCTGTCCATACCCGACATTGAACCCCATCTTATCTCTCTTCTGCTCAATACAACGGGAGAAGACTTCCATGGGGAATCAAAGTCCATCACATTATTTGTGGCAGGGCCTAGTCATTCCCCAGTGTCTAGGCTGAAAAAGTATCCCTCTATGGGGAATGGGCTCCCAATGTCCATTTGTACAACAGAGATAAATACTGTTTCATGACTAGGGCCCCCATAGAGTGCCCACCTCTCCTGACTGACTCCCACAATCAGAGGGCCTTGTTCTGTCCTATGCTGGCTCCGAACTGTCAGTCTGAAGTCAATGTGATCCTCCTTGTTCAGGTAATCTATTTCTATGGGTTTCCACAGCCTGGTCATGAATACATTGCTCATTACATCTCACTCTCTACAACTGGATTCCAGGCATTTGGCTCAGTGCTTAGCTGTGGGTGTCTGCTTCTGCTTCCATCAGCTGCTGTATGAAGGCTCTAAGATGGCATCTAAGGTAGTCATCATTCTCCTTATTTGCCAAGGACATTTAGGATAGCCCCATCACTATTGCTTAGGATCTTATTTCAGGCCATCCTTGTATATTTCTGTACATTTCCCTTATGCCAGAAAACAGGAGAACATTTCACACAACATGAACTTAACAATGCTCATAAAGATTCAGATAAAGAGAAGCTGCAATCATGGAGCCTGCACAACACTTTGTCAGTAACTCTGCAAAAATGCTTTAGTTGTTTAGTTTGGTTTCTTTGTGGGATTCCTACCAGTAGCTACTGTAGTTTCTCTGACTCTTTTGCCGGCCCTTTAGACACTTTTCCTTCTACTGAGTTACCTTGATCAGCCTTGTATGGGGGTTTATGCCTAGTCTTATTGGACCTTTATATGGTATATTTGGTTGATATTCGCGGGAGGACTTCTCTTTTCTGAAGGGAAACAGAGTATCACTGGATTTGGTGGAATGATTATTGTCGACAGGGCTGGAAGGAGTGGAGGTAGGGGAAGCTGTGTATTTATTCCAAGTTCATTGTTTCTCATAACATATAACAGAGTCAAAATCACAAATTTCCAATTTCTCTTCTGATACTCAAGACAATTTCTTGACTGTCACGTATTGTATAATTAAGGATTTCCAATATACAGAAGCATAGAATAAATTATAATTCAGAATAAGAGGAATATTGCTATATTGAGTCCCCAACTGAGGGACAAATCTCATTCTCATGTACTGTAACACCAGCCAGATTAAACAGGTAAGGTGGAATAGCAGTTCATGACAGAATCCCCCAACGTCTCATTAGCTACCACCCCCAAAGCCATGTAACCTTCAACAAATTGGATCCATATCCTCTGCTCAAGTGCAGGTCACACACTCTAGAAGTACAGTTAGGCAAATTGAGGCAAAGACACCCTTCTGGACTGGAGTTCATGCACGTTTTCCAAAAGGCACACTGGTTCCTCTCCAGTGGATATTCTCCATTCTTTTAAAAACCCACTAAACTATTTAAACTCCAAATACCTCCTCATCTCTGAGTTGTAACCTCCAACTTTAGAGGAATAACTGTGTTCAAACAAATGATACACCATCTGTCCATATGGGCCACCTGGCCACAGAACTCTCCTACTCTCTCCATGCCCCTCAAAAATATCACCAGGTTCTGTCCTCTCTTCCCTTCTTAAAACTTCAAACTTTGGCAGATATAACCTGCTGGAACAAAGTCCACACCTACAGCAAGATTTCTACCCTCAAATTGGGGAGAGAAGCCCTGTTAAACCATAAGCCTTCAGATCAAAAGTTCAGAGAGCAAATAGAAGGCAAGGAAAAAACACAATTCCAACAAAACACTGAGAAATCAGCACTTAGACCCCCATTCACCTCAAAGCAAGATAACTGGACACCAGTATAAAAACAAAAACAACCATCAGAGCAATAAGTCACTACCAGGATCCAGCGGTCCTACCACAGCATGCCATGAGTATTCCAACACGGCTGAAGCACAATTAAGACCAACTTTATTAAGATGATAGAAGTCCTGAAAGTTGGAATGAATTAATCCCTGTAATATTTCTAGGAAAGCATGAATGAAGTACGGTTGCTATGATTAAGTTATTTAAGTAAAACCTACTCTGGTAATGCACTGATTTTGTTGTTACCCTTACGCTACTGTCTATCTTTTTGGGACCTTAAGAGAGAAACTTCATGTTAGCACTGAAGGAAAACATGTGGAGCCACTGTTTTTTATTTTCTCTTTTACTTTTTCAGTCTCCTCTATTCAGCTATTTCTCTTTAGTAGCCCAAGCCCTTTTGCTAAGAGACATTTCTAACTCAGTGGATTTCTTCTTCCCACATCAACTATCAATCAACACAATGTGTTTCAGGCAGAAATCAGATATTCTTGTCTAAGAACACACTCAATTGATGTTTGCTTAGATGACCTTGGATGGGTCATGTTGATACCTGAGTCTAATTATGAGACAGAGACAGTAATATATGAGAATGTTACAAAAAATCCAAAGCCAATGTATTAATCATATAAATTTATTTAAGCAGCAAAGACTCAAACATAAAGATACACAAAACTGAGAAAAACAGAAATGCCAGTATGCCAGACAATAGGAAGAGGCAAGCATCTAAGATACGACAAAAAAATAAATAAATAAAAATGTCTCCCCACAGCAACTTCCCCACAAAACAAAACCTTTAGTAACTGATAACATAAGAAACTGTATGAAGACAAACTGGAGAAGGTCCAATTTTTTTAAGAAAATGAATATAACTACGTTACTGTTATAGATTACAGAAAATCAGTACACAGACTCACATAATATGAGGTCTATACTTGTCACAAAGATACAAAAATCAAAAGTATTTAAAATAATTTTGAAGAAGATGGGGTTGATGAGAAAAAGGCAAGAAATAAGGCTGGACAATTATTGTCAACTTTTAATCAATAGCCCAAAGAAAACATAGGAAAGGAAAAGGGTGATATTGACCAGTGTTACCCAGATCCCAATAATCCCACTGGTATGAAAGAATAAATAAACACAGACTTCATAATTTTCATAAAATTACCTCAAATGACCCCTGCAAAGTTATTTTTGACACTCAAGCTACTGGTATTTCTTCTAAAACAGAAGCACCATGCTCAAGATAATCTCTCCAGAAGTGGAGGTGTTGTCTTGCTATGGATCAGCATCTCCTTGTAATTCCCTTTGTTTCAGGTAAATACACCCCACTGATGCTCAATCACAAAACAACTTAGAAAAATAATTTAAAAGACAGGTAGACCAATGGAATCAAATTGAAAAACATAATATATACCCACAAACCTACAATAACTAGATGTTGGACAATGAAGCTAAAATCATACAATGGATAAAAGAAAGCATCTTCAACAGATTGTGCTGTCATAACTAGATGCTGGCATGTAAAAGACTTGCAGACAGATACATAACTATCACTATGCACAAAATATAAAGTCCAAATGGTTCAACGAAGCTGGGCATCGGTGGTGCATGCCTTTAATGTCAGCACTCAGGAGGCATGGGCAGTTGGAACTCTGTGAGGTCAAAACCAACATTGTCTACAGAGCTAGTCCCTGGAGAGGCTCCAAAGCAATTCGGAGAAAGACTGCTTTGAAAAACAAAACACAACAAAAACCAACAACAACTAGAAAAACAAAATGGATCAAAGACCACAATATAAATCCAGAAACACTGAAACACTTAGACGAGAATATAGGAGGTACCTTCATGGAGTTCGTACAGTAGATGGCTTCCTCTACATAATAACAGTAGTACTAACACCAAGATCTAAATTTAATAAATGGGACCTCCTGAAACTGAGAAATTTCTGAAAGGCAAAAGGCATAGTCAACAAGACAAAAAGGCAGCCCCCACAGAATGGGAAAATATATTCATCAACGCTACATTTGATAAAGTGCTGATTTCCAAAATATACAAAGAACTAAAAAGCTCATCACCAAATCACTAAAAAATCCAATTAATAATTGGGATATACAATTAAATAGAGATTTCTCAATAGAGGAATCTAAAATGGCTAAAAGACACTTAAGAATGTGATCAATATATTTGGCAATCAGGGAAATGCAAATCAAAACAACTGAGGTAGCATACTGCTCTTGTAAGAATAGCTAAAATCAAAAACAACAATGACTGATTATGCTGGAGCGTATTGGAGAAAGAGCACTCCTCCACTACTGGTGGAACTGCAAATTCATATAGCCACATTGGAAATTAGTAAGGAAATTTCTTAAGAAATTTGGAATCAATCTACCACAAGATAGAGCAATTCCACTCATAGGCATATAGCCAAAAGATGAACTTTCATACAACAATGACGTCTGTTCAACTATGTTCATAGCACTTATTTATAATAGCTGAAAACTAGATTCAACTAAGATGTCCCTCAACTTAACAATGGATAGAGAAAGTGTGGTAAATTTACACAATGGAGTACTACTCAGCTGGAAAGAAATGGAATCTTAAAATTCACAGGCAAATGGATGGAAGTAGAAGAAACCATCATGACTGAGGTAAACAAGTCTGAAAAAGGAAAACCTGGTATGTACTCTTTTATATATGGGTTTTAGACATGGAAAAAAACTATTAACAGCCTATAATCCACACCACCGGAGAAGCTAGGAAACAAGGAGAATCCTAAGAGAGATATATACATGGTCTCACGGAGAAGCTGAAAGAGATAAGATCTCCTGAGCTAATTGGGACCATGGGAGAGAGGAGAAAGAATTAGGAGAATAAAAAGAGAATAAGAGGTGGGGAGTGGATGACTTAAGGGAGCACTAGGATTGAGACAGGGGAACAATAGGGGAGAGTAAGAAAAAATATAGCATAAAAGATGGAGCCATTATACATTTAAAGAGAAATTGGGAACTAGGCAAATGTCCAGTGATCTACAAGATGACACCAACAATTCAAACAATAGTAAAGAGTTTTCCTTAAATGTCCTTCTCTGATAATGAGATTGATGACTACCTTATATGCAATCCTAGATCCTTCACCCAGTAGCTGATAGAAGAAAAAGCAGACACCTAGGCTAAATACTGAGCCACACTCTTGGAATCTAGTTTCAGATAGGGAGCAGTGATGAGCAAAGTGGTCAAGGCCAGACAGGAGATATCCACAGAATCAGCTGAACTGAACAAGCAGAAGCTGAAGGACCACAGACTGATAGCTAGGAAACCAGCATAGGACTGATCCAGGCCCGCTGAACATGGGTGTCAGTTAGGAGGCCTGGGCAATCTATGGGGCCTGTGGTACAGGATGAGAATTCATCCCTAGTATATGAAAGGATTTGCGAGTCCATTCCATATAAAGCAACACTCTCTCAGCCTAGAGACCTGGGGGTGGTCCTAGGCCATGCTCCAAATGATATGACAGACTTTGAAGATCACTTGTGGAAGGCCTCACCTTCTCTGGGGAGCAGAGGG
>NW_023277128.1:0-28008 GCF_003668045.3 Cricetulus griseus
AGAGAAAGGACTGCAGAATGTCACCACAGGGCCACACTGGCCAGGCCACAACTCATTTATCTGAGCTCCCATGTTCCATTTACCTTTTGACAGCCCCCCTGCCTCTCCCAGCTATGCTTTCCTTTCCCTCCATTCCCTTGATTTTTTTTTTTTCTTTAGAGGCTCACTCTTTGCCAACACAGTGATGGATTAGCCCTACAAGTTCTGAGACCACAGGTCTCTGGAAAGGGACTAGGTATCCCAGACCATGGAATGACAGTGGTCTTAGCTCCAGGGGAAAGTCCTGCTCTTTTTGGGTGAGAATGGGGAACAGGGTCTCATATAGCCCAGACTGGCCTCAAGCCCTCTATTAATGGTGATGACCTTAAACTGATGATCCTCCCCACTGGGTCCTGCCCCCCGGATCTACACAAGATCCAAGCCCATATCAACAGAGCACACTAAAGATGACAGTGAGATTTGTCACCCACTTTCTAAGTGTTAGGGCTACAAGTGAGCTGAGATTATGGGTGTGTACACCCGCACTCAGTTTTGGGGTACTGAACATTGAACCCCAAGCTTTGTGAAAGCTAGAAGCACAATCGGAGTGAAATCCCTCTGTATGCAGGGTGACTGGGGACAGGTGAGTTAGGAAAGAACCAAAAAATGTCTCTTCAGCAGCATGGAGAATGACTTGGTTTTTGGGTTGTTCCAGCAACAACACAAAATGAGCTAGTGTGAATTTCCACACCCCTACAAACCCACACAAACATGAGCAGAAAAAATATTTTCACAGGCATACTTGAGCTCATAAAAATAAAGAAAAATTCCCTATGTGCAAGAAATAAAAAGACAAAACTTCTACTAAGGGTAGGGAGCATCACCTGATTTGGTGATGGTTCAAGAAGATATTACACACACACACACACACACACACACACACACACACTCACACGCATGCACGCACGCACACACCCAGAAGCCCTGACCTGGGACCACATGCATCCCAAGATCAATGTGACTCAACACAAAGTTGTAAACATACCGAAACAGTGTGACTTAAGAAAAAAAAAAAAACACTCCATTGCTCAATTCCCTGGATACACTTGGTAGAGGCTGAAGCATTGATGCCCACATAAAAGCCTCCAATGATGAATAGATGGCATGGGGGGGGGGCTGAGCTGGAGAATCCAAGAGTACCAGAGATCTCAGGTGATAGTTACTTTAATTTAAGCCTAAGTGATACTTGTTTCTCCAGAGTTGGAGATGAGAAAAATCAAGTCACCAGGGGAAAGGAAAATCTCAGTGCAGTACCAAACACAAGGGTGTTCTACAAACTTACTCTGCTTATCTGGTATGTGGACCAGGGTGCTCCAGAAAAAAACGAAGCCAATGGGATTCCTGTGCAGGAGACTTACAATAAATTAACCTGGAGGTCCAGGGAATCACTGATATTATAGCTCAAGTCCAATGATAGCTGGGAGGCAGAAACTTTATTCTCTTCTGCCTTCCAACTGATGGGATTATGCCGACTCACTGTAGAGAGGAATGTCCCACTCAAGGCCTCAATTTAAATGCCAATCACACCTTTAAAATCCTTTACAGCAACATCTACAGAGGTATGTGACAAAAATCTGGGTAACAAGTTGCCAAAGTTAACAAATAAAATTAATCATATAACTGACACTTAAGTCATTTTAAAAAATAATAACAATAATCAAAGCTAACATAAAATTTGACCGTTGTCCCATCCCTGGGCCACCAGGAAGGATAATGAAAACTTCCTGCCGTGAAGTCTCTTTATCCCAAGGAGGAGCACAGCTACATTATAAACTACAGTGAAGGAGGCTACAAAACAATTAAGAGAGTTATTACCTTGTATTGATTACATTTCCTACCCCATGACCAAATGCCAGACAAAGGCAACTTAAGGGAGAAAGGGCTGACTTTGGCTCACAGGGAAGGTGGGGGCAGCTTGGTCCATGGCACAGAGGAGAGCATGAAGAAAGCTAGTCAGTGCACAGCTGGCTTTTCCTGCCCCCTTCCCCTTTCCATTCAGTCTGGGACTCCCACCCATGGAGATGGTGCTACCACTTCTCAGTGAAACTTTGGGAAACATTTTCACAGGCATTCCCAAAGGTAGACCTCATTAATGCCCTAAGCATTTTATAATCTGATCAAGTTGACAATTGAAATTGGCCATACCAATTTTGAGAGCCCATCCCATGTGAAGGGATGCTCTCTTGGCCTGGACACATGGGGAAAGGCCTAGGCCTGGCCCAGGATGATGTGGTAGGCTTTGGGGAGCCCCTTTTGAGGGCCTTACCCTGCCTGGGGAATGGAGGGGGGATGGGTAGGGGCAGATGGGATGTTGGGAGGGAGGGGGGAGAGGAAGAAGGGATTGACACGTGAAGCAAGCTTGTTCCTAATTTGAACTAATAAAATAAAATAATAAAAATAAGAAATTGGCCATACCGAAACCCATGAATTTTTAAATGAAACTATTATTTAAGAAATTATAGCCTATGTTTTAAAATGTCAAATGAAAAATATTTTTAAAAAAACATAAGGCATAAATAGAATGGTGGTTTAAGGTAAGTTTGGGGGAAAAAAAGAACGTTCTAGAGCTTTAGAAATAAAAGATATAGTCAAATAATATTAAACAGCCGATGAGACAGTATAGCTGGGTGATGAGCACATGTATAGCACTCATGAAGCCCTGAATTCAAATCCTAATTCCACAAAAACAAACTACCCAGTACAGAGAGACTTGATGAACTGAAATGAGCCTTTAAAATTATCCAAATATGCAATATAGAACAATTAAGATAGGGAAAGTTACAGAGCGAATGCAAACATGAAAAACAGACTGTGATGTTCCCACACTGTCTAATTAGAAGCTAAAGAAGAGGAGGAAGCGTCTGGAGACTACCTGACAACAGTTTACAACAGTGACACAGCGGTGAAGGTTAACTGTGACTGCCAATTTGATATCAAATTGGAGAGTAACCTCTGGGCTTGCCTCCAAGGGTATCTCCAGAATTCTTTCCTGAGTGTGAGCACTGTCAGTGTCATGATTCCCACACTGTGCTAGAAGGAGAAAGAGAGCTCAGCACCAACATCCACTTCCCTCTACTTCCTTATGGATGGCCGTGAGCCACCATGTGGTTGCTGGAAATTGAATTCAGGACCTCTGGAAGAGCAGCCAAAGCTCCCAACCCGTGAGCCATCTCTCTAGCCCCCCCCCCTCTACTTCCTGACTGTAAATGCAGTGTGATTATCTGCTGAATGCTCCCACCATCATGTCCTCCTTACCACGATGAACTGTACCCTCAAACTGTGAGCCATGATAAACCTTTCCTTCTTCCTTGGCTCACCTTCAATAAGTATCCTGCTACAGCAATGGAAAGAGTAGCCAATGCAGACGCATCTTCAAACTGGAGAGATGTGGAATCTGGAGCAAGTAGGAAGCTACATGTGGGTTCATTTTAGAAACTGCACAACACAAGCTACTGGAAAAATCATAACAGTGCCGTAAGAAAAGAGAAATCACCATCACCAACAACAGTAAAAGTAGACAGCAGACTTACCACTATTGAAGACCAGCAAGCAACATCATTGTGATGAAAAACATCACCCATCTTTGTGAAACCATCAACCAAGGTCAAGTATAAATCAGGAGTTTTTATAAACATCCCATGTCAAGGGGAAGACAAGTCTCTATCAGTTAAAGACAGAAATTAAACTGACAGAAATCGGATGGGAGAGTCATTGGTAAAAGAAGAAACGGAACACACAGTCAATCTTAGCAAAACCTGTAAGATATCAATAATTACAATATCTGGTTTGGGGACATTTAAAGGCAGAGTGGGCATCTAATGCTAAATATCAATAACATGGAGCTGGGAGAGAGTCGTTAGAATGAGAGCATCCTTAACATGTACAGAGTTTGAGCCATTGAAAAATTATTACAGTAATATGCATGAATTATAAATACTTATATCAGGTCCCGTGTTAATAATACTCTTCCTTCTTGGAACGGAATCTGGGGTTTCCCACAAGTCAGCAATGTGCTGCCAATGAGACTGCACGGAAGGTATCAATGTGCTGTGACCCTGGCAGGTGAAAGAGAAACAGAAGCTGCCCAATGAGCTTCTGGGAAGAGTGGTTTGTCCTTGTTCGTTTCCATTGTATCTTCTTCCTACCCAGGAGTAAGGACAAAATGCCTGGAGGAGCAGTGGGCAGCTTATAGCCAGAAGAGGGGGAGTGCTACTCAATACTAAGGAGGAAAGGATAAACAGATCCTAGGTGCCTCAGGGCGTCCACAAAGACTTGCACTAACTCTGGTCTGTTGTTGGTTGTTTTTGTTTTGTTTTGTTTTGTTTTACTTTTTACTCTTTGGGAGACCTGCCACCCAGCTCCCAAATAATCATACAGAGATTTATTCTTTCTTACGACTACCTGGCCTTAAGTTGGCTTGTTTCTAACTTTTCTTAAATTAAAGTATCCTATGTTTTGCCTCTGGGCCTTTACCTTTCTCTATTTCTCTTTATCTTTTCTTTCCTTCTTATTCCATGTCTGTCTTTGTGGCTGGGTGGTTGGCTCCCAGCATCCTCCTCTCCTTCTCCTTTTCTCACTTCTGGATCTTCTCTTCCCAGATTTCTCCTCCTATTTATTCTCTCTGCCTGCCAGCCCTGCTTACCCTTTCTCCTGCCTCGGTATTGGCCACTCAAGCTCTTAATTAGATCCATCAGGTGTTTTAGACAGGCAAACTAGCATAGCTTCAGAGTTAAACAAATGCAACACAAAAGAATGCAACACATCTTTGCATCATTAAACAAACATTTCACAGCGTAAGCAAATGTTAACACTTCAACTACTACTCCACAATACCAGTCACTTAACTCTGTCCTCTAATGTCAAACCAATTGCTAGGTGCTTCCCGCATTCATTTCTGCTGTGTGCAGGTAAATGTGATCCTAAAGTGCAGTGTGAAGAAGTGAAAATAGATATTTGACCTTGGTCTCTGATTCCTGGCCCACAGCTGAGTGGAATGTAACAAGTTACAATGACAGAGCTGGTGTCAAGGGTCCCTGGATAGCTTCAGGATGAGTGCTGGTCACCTTAAATAAGAAAGCAGCCATCTTGAGAGGGGTAGGACTTTCAGTGCCACGCCCTAACCTGCATCCTTCTCCCAAATGTTTACACTCCTAACCCCAGAAAACAGAGAGGAGCTAAGGGCTCATTTCTACTATCTACTGTCAAAGATTTCATCAGTTCTATTTACAAAACAAAAGTCATTAAGAAACAAAGGTGTCCAGGGGACTTCAGAGTTGATGAACACACACATATACTGGGTTGCTATAAATCCAGGAGACCTGCCTGAGACGGGGACGAAGAGGCTAGGGCAGGACGAGGGATGGACAGAAGCATAACACAGGAGCCCAAAGGATGGAAGCCAGCTCTACACGGAGCTTCCAAAAGCCTTCCTGCCACAGAAATTCCACTTGGCAACAGTTGGTGCCTTGGCCCTGGGCCTGGAGGGAGGTGGCGACAGGGCAGCCTGTATCTGTGCTGCTAAGGGGAATTGGTGGGGTGGAGAGGCCACTGGGTCAGCCCCACAAGCCAGGCTCCTCCCACACACGTGCTTTTGGAAAACAGAATGAGAAACAGGTCCTTGGGTGGAGGAGGGGCACCGTCCTGCACTGAAGGCCCTCCAGTGCTGTGAGATGACACAACTCAAACCTTTTGGAGTCTCGAGACCAAATGCGACAGACCTTCCTGTCTTCAAAAATGGAAGAGGTGTGGCTCTCCCTCACCTATACAGACCAAGGAATGATGACACCAGTAGGCTCAGGAACGTGCTCATTCTATAAGAGACCGAGATACAGAGCAGCTGCCAACAGGCTCTCAGGGAACATTCCCACAGCCTGCCTCTGGGAATATTCCCACAGCCTGGCTCTCTCCATCATGATGCCTGCCCATTGGAATGAATCTCAATCCTGAGCTTACTTCTGACCCAGGAATGCAGGCCCCTTAGTCACATCCCACCTTCCCTCCAAATTTGTTTCTGTTCTGCCCCCGCCCCCGCCCTGAGTGACCATCCCCCACCTGCTATTTCCCAGGCAGGCCCTGGGGACACCATACCAATGGTCCACTGGTGATCTTGTTTTACATGATACATTTCCAAAAAAGACCAAAAAGTTCTTTCCAGGAAAATGCCATTTTAAAAATTCAGCCCCAGACTCTGTGGCAACATAAGGAAAACAAAGGACTTGGCAGAAGGGGTTTCTGAGTCCGGACTTTCTCTCTAAAATACCTTTTCCAAACTGTGTGCAGTGGGATGGTTGCCAGGGGTCAGTTCTGGAACATGCAGGCAAACCCAGACACCAACCGCTGCTGTCTACACAGTTGCCTCTCCTGAGCTAGAATACCCTGGGATGCTCCCTTGGGCAGCCCCTGCAAGAGTCCCCAAAGGAAGCAGCAATCACTGAGGGGTCAGAGAACAGTTCCCACCTCTCTTTAGAAAGGACTCCTCAGCCTTTCTCTTGCCATCACCACAAATCTGTGGGCCAGAAGGTCATACTGTGCTTAGTAGAGAGTGGCTCTTCTCATTACTCAAATGAAAAGAGACAGGATTCCTCCCCCTCAAGCATGCAATGAGGTCCTAGTTAGGGTAGGCTCTAAGCAGTATAACTTGTTCCCTTTAAGAAGAAAAGTGAACACAGGTACACACACACACACACACACACACACACACACACACACACACAGGGAAGGCCCTGTAAGGATGTGTAGACAGTGGCCTTCTGGAAACCCAGGAGAAAGGATTCAGAAGAAACCAATTCTGCCAGCAATTTACCTCAGACTTCCAGAAAGTTCTATTGTTTGAGCTACCCAGACTGTGGTATTTTGTTATGGCACCCCTAGAAAGCTAATACAACTCCTATAACCAATATGGGGGACAACCAGTCTCAACAGGCTATGGAACTTGCCAACGGAAGGAAGATTTGAGACACGGCAATGTGACATCATAGCATGAGCACTTAAAACTGTACCCAACACTTCTCCATGCTCTGTTATGTATGTACATGTTCCACCTCGATGTGTAACAAAATGCCCCACCACCTCGGGGCTTGAAGCAACTGCATTTTTATTGCTCATGTCAGCAGTTAGGCAAGGCTTGCTGGGAATAGCTTGTCCCTGCACCACTTCTCAGCTGGAAAAACAGCTTGGAAGTTGGGCCAAAACTCACACTCAGTCCTCTGGTAACTGACAGCTGGCTGTCACCAGTGAACTTAGCTGGGGCTGTTGTCCAAAGTTTCATGTGTGTTAGCCAAAGCCTAATTCTAACGTGGCGGATGGTTCATCTGAGAGTGACTGGAACAGAACACCACTTTCCCGTGCTGCCTCTTCAAGAGAAGCAAATCACTGTGTTTGTTCCATGTTGGAGGGGAGACCACTTGATGCTACGTTTTATAGAAAGAATTGTCAAAGAATTGTCTAAAGGGTTTCAGAGTCACTACAGTGCCTGGGTCACCAGCATGGTTGTATATATTTATTTATCAGTAGCACAATACCATGGAAAGGGCGTCACACAGGAAGACAAACCTTTGAACACAGGATGGGATTCCAAATCTTCTCCACCCTGGTCCATGTAAGGTGGAGTTCTGTAAGACAATGCTGCTGTCAGTCGGGAGCAGCATCGGAACACTTCTCATGAGACGCCGGCTTCCCGTGATGATGTCTTGGATGCTGCTTTGTCCTGTATCAGAGCTACTGTCTTATAACAGCAACAATGCCTTCAGCATCCATCACCCCCAATGATGATGCTTGTGAAACTCACTTCAACTCTATGAATGAAGTAATACACTAAACCCATTTTGGACATGAACAGAAGCTCCCATAAGATAAACAGCTCTCCCCCAAAAGTCAGTAAGGGGTGGAGCCAGAACTACATATGCTGTGCTCTGGCCAGCTTTGTTTGTATCTGCCCAGCCCATCTTGGGCAGTTTGATGGTGCCTGGCCCAGTTAGAATGAAACCAAGGAAGAGTGCACCACAAATGGGGGAAGGGAAGGCCCTGGAGTCAGACCAATCTACATCTAAATCCCAGTTCCATCATCCATCTCTTGTATGTGAAAAAATAATGAGGCACACACTGCCTCACTGAGATGATCCTCGGTGAGTTAATACCCGTACCAGGCTTGGCACAGTGCCTACATACAGTAGATGCTTAATAAATATTAGTTATCTTTCCTGTTGTTATTATCAATAATATTTGTGAAAGATCCACTGGAGAGTCTAGCATATGGTAGGCATTCAAAAAAATGATAGCTGTTAATCTCATTGTTTAAGTCCTGGAAAAGCTACAGGAATTCAGAGAAGGGCCAGATAACAAGGTAGTGAAGACAGAAAACAGGCTGCCCAAGCAATTGTGCAAATCTGCAGATCTCAGGCTAATCCTTGAGCTTGGGTATGACTGGCCTTGATTAAGTGGAAATGCCTCCCAACAGAACTCTCATCCTCGTCTGCCTCAATGAGGAGATGACAAGAGCTTCCGGAGCATAGGAGCCTCTGGGGAAAGGAATTTCAAGAAAGAAAATCAGAAACACCCTGTCTGTGTGCCTGCCCAGCATCTCCTGCCGTGGCAACACAAGTCTACAAGTCAACAGCCTGGGCTCCTCTCATCTCGTTGTCCTTTGGGTCAATGGCAAACTTTGAGAATATCAATTTGTGGAAAGGGAGTTAAACGGTTGGAAGTAGTCTGGGAACTTCCGGTCTCAAACCCAGCCCAGGTCAAGCTGCTGGTGAAGCAGTGAACAGAAGGGGTGGGGATGTGGACCTGAGGTGGAGTACTTACTGGCTTAGCATGAGCAAAAATGTGGGTTTCATCCCCAACAGTACAAAACTAAATATTAAATAATAACAATGGGTGGGTAAAGTGCTTATGTCATAATCATGAAGACTTGAGTTTGACCACCAGCATCCAGAACAATATGCACACCAGTGGTTCTGACTGGAAACAGATAGGCTGACTCCAGCCAGGACTGTGACTCATTTGGTCCAGGATATTGTTGGTCTTTAATATTTAATATTTATATATAATTCAAAATATATGTTATACATAATATGATACTATAATTGTGTTAATAATTATTTATATATTATATAAATACATACTATATAATCATTTGTACATAATTCAAAATACACACATATATATATTGGCTTAGTCAACAAAATTTATAAATGGAACATTCTTTTTTCCCCCTTTTTTTAAATCCTTGACTTTATTTTCAATTTTTTTTAGATTTTTTTCTATTTGAATTAGAAACGAGATTGTTTTACATGACAATCCCAGTTCCCTTCTCCCTCCCTTCCTCCCCTACCATCCCCCCAACTAAAACCCTACCTATCACATACCTTTCTTCTATTCTTCCCCTGACTCAACCTTTCTGCTCCCTCATGACCTCTGCATCCTTCTTCTTCCCTTCTCGTTCTCCTAGCTCCCTCCCCCCTCTTCCCATGCTCTCAATTTGCTCAGGGGATCTTGACCCTTTCCCCTTCTCCAGGGTCCTCTAAGGGTCCTCCTTGTTTACTAGCTTCTCTGGCAGTGTGGATTGTAGGCTGGTAATCCTTTACTCTATGTCTAAAATCCACATATAAGTGAGTACATACCATGTTTGTCTTTTTGTGATTGGGTTACCTCGCTCAGAATGGTTTCTTCTAGTTCCATCCATTTTCCTGCAAACTTCAAGATTTCATGGTTTCTTCTAGTTCCATCCATTTTCCTGCAAATTTCAAGATTCCATTGTTTTTTTCTGCTGAGTAGTACTCCATTGTGTAAATGTACCACATTTTCTCTATCCATTCTTCAATTGAGGGGCATCTAGGCTGCTTCCAGTTTCTGGCTATTACAAATAGTGCTGCTATGAACATGGTTGAACAGATGTCCTTCTTGTATGAATGTGCTTCTTTTGGGTATATGCCTAGGAGTGGAATTGCTGGATCTTGTGGTAGACTGATTCCCATAAATGGAACATTCTTATGTGAACCCATATAACTTCTTTCCTTCAAAAATATAATTAAAGCTCTTGACTAGAAGTAGCTGCAGAACTTCCCATCATGTTCTATTCATGAAAACTCATCACACTACATAGTTTTCAATCTCAGCTCTGGTTTGTTTCAGAAATGGAAAAGCTTGGATTAGAATCCCACTTGGTGAGTTCACTGTTGCTGAGTAGTTACCACGTTGTCTTACATCCCACAGTTCCCCCTACTTTCTTCCCTCCCTGAACTTGAAAGCCAAGTCACTGACCACTTAGACTATAATAGAGTCATGAAGAAAGTAATGTTAATATATACACATACATAACTGTGTGTGTGCCTTTTAAAGTTGAGGGAGTAAAAGATTATTATATATATATATATATATAATTATCTATATATATATATATATCCCAGCCCACTTAGATATAGGTAATGCAATCAAAAAAGAAGAAACTGCCAGTGGTGATGCACGCCTTTAATCCCAGCACTTGGAAGGCAGAGGCAGGCAGATCTCTGTGAGTTCGAGGCCAGCCTGGTCTCCAGAGTGAGTTCCAGGACAGCCAGGGCTGTTACACAGAGAAACTCTGTCTGGGGAAAAGAAGGAGGAGAGGAGGAGGAGGAGGAGGAGGAGGAGGAGGAGGAGGAGGAGGAAATAAAATATAGCTCTTTTTAAAATCATGATTTCAAAACATTCTTCCAAGATTGACATTTTGGCATGCAAATAAAATACATTAATATCAAAAGGATCAAATCAAAGAAGCATGCCTGGGATGTGTAAACCTCATGCTCTAAAACAAAGGACTGGGTTTCAAAGTTTGCTTTCTCGGGTTTATTTCAAGTGTTGCCACTGTGGAATGAAGTGAGGTAGGGAAGGCAGGAGTACTACAGCCTTTTAGACCAATGAGTCCTAATAGAGTATCTCCTAAGGACAGGAATCCATTCCTTGAACAAAACAAGTATTTGCAAAGTGAATAAACAGAAATGCTGTCGCTCAGCATGGTGAGAACATGGCTGAGAACCTACAGGACAGAGTGTGCGAAAAAGGTTGAATCATTTGTGGCATTACCTAGGAAAGCCTGTGGAAGCCCGGGCTAAATAATACCACATAGTCTGCTGTATTTATTTATGGTCCCAAAAAGACTTGGATGTGATCGGAGCACTTTGGGGCATGGTGTCCATCAGGGGCACAATTTCAGGAAATGACTCAGCTTTGTATGTTAGCAAGTCTTGAAACATTTAACGGAGACAGGTCAACATCAGTAAGCCCCATTATGAACTAGGGCTCCTGAGCTGTTCAGTTTAATGCTGACCTTGTCTTGAAACTTAAATTCACGGTGAGAAAATTTGGGTGGGTCGCTGTGGATGCTAAATAATTCACCAAGAGGCCTGAAAATGCTGTACTAAAAACATAGATCATAGCATGACCCTCTAGAGTCACTTCCACGGCTGAAATGATTGAAACCATTCTACTTAATGAACTAGATACAAAGTAGTCTTAACACTCAACTGTCAGGATAAAAGGAGGCACATTGATGATGCTGGCATCTCTTAATTATGGGATGGAGAAACAACTGAAAATGTAATAAGTATTACTATCATCCAACAAAAATATTTACCCTAACTTACCAGCAAAACTCTAATCTAGGTGTTGACAGCCTTTTCAGTAAATATGACTACCATCGAACTCTTTAAGGCATTAGACTCTTCACACATATACACATGGGCTATTTAGTTGGAACTCTTGATGAAATTATATCTCAGGAACTCAGTAAAGAATAACTCGGTCCATTTGCCTAGGCTGAAATCAATTTCCAGAAGTGAAAGAGATTTAAACTGCTTCCCCAAACTGTGGCATGAAAGAGAGATTTCCACCAAAGATTCTAGGTTTTATGAGAATTGTCTTTCTTGATTAATATTATGCCATACGTGGAGCTCTAAAAATTCAACTTTCTCAATTAACCTTAAAAAATCTCAGAAAGAGATTTTTTTTTGAACCATGGGTTCAGTCCTAAAAGCTAAAATTTGCAACTTTAGAATGCCAGAATTCTGCAAATGTCTCAGGACTGGTTACGCTACATGTAAAAAGTATCGTACAAAGATTCTATCCATGTTCAACAGTGAGCAGCTGTTCTCCATTAGGAAACCAAATAAAGCTATTGCTCTCAGTTAAAAGATTCAAGGTTGAATTCTGTACAGCACATCTCGGTATGAAATGCAAGACTCGAATTTGACATGTTGGGGCAAAAGAAAAGTGTTGCCTTCCCGCTTCTAAAGTAAAGAAGTAATGAGGTCTGAAAGAAAGAAAATTAATAATTACATATTTCTATTTTTTTCAGCTGTTACGCTTTTCCATTCCAAACTCAACGGGCAATCTCCACTACCATACATGTTTGTATATGTTCTTATGCCATGGTCAAGCAAAAGTGAAAGGACACTTGATTACATTCCTGGCGGTTGGTTTTTCTTCAGCCTGATCTAGTTCATTCATTTTCAATGCCTTTTGGAAATTCGTATGACTCTAAACTTGCAGCCTCTGCTGTGTACTATAAATACACTGTATGCCATTTTCTTTTCTTTTTAAGATTCTGGTATTACAACGGTGCTCTACCAAGCCTGTTTTATGCGGTGCTTCGGATTGAATCCAGGGTTTCTTGCATGCAAGGCAAGCAATCTACCAACCGAACTACGTCCCCAGCCCCTGTATAATTTTTTTTTTTAAGTAAAAGAAGAAAGGAAGTCATTGAAACAAAACATTCTCCTTTAATGATGAAAACATAAAATCCAGAATAGAAAAAGGTTGTGTGTATCACTTCAGAGTACTCACCAAAAAAAATAAAAAATAAGAATTTATAGGGTGTGTAGATGCAGTTTCCAGCTTCCAGTAGTTCAACTTTGAATTTTTCTACTTTACAATGGTACAAAGAACACTATGGTCTTGGTAGAAACTGTATTTAAAATGCTTGATTTTGAACTTCTTCTGAGTTGGCAATCTATGGTACTGTCCTCTTACCCAGTTCTGAGCCATGGCTCCCAATCAACTGTGCAACCACGGGAAAGAACAATTCATCCTGTTGTACTGAGTTTCCAAGCTAGGGAATCCAGCAGGTCAGTGTAGTAAACGCATTTCCCACTTACAATGGAGTAATCAGAATGTTGTCCCTTTGCAAGTATGGGGGCACCTATATGTGTGACAGGCTTTTAATTAAAATGGAATCCTACTCTACATGATCTTATGGATTTCCCATAAAAGTGTTCTGCAACAATTAGGACTGATGGCAGCCCAGTATGGTGGCACATGCCTGAAATCCTAGCACTTAGGAAGATTTGCAAGGAAGCCAGTGAAATCTACATAGTAAATTCCAAGCCAATCTGCATTTAGGGAGAGAGGGAGGGGGGAGGGAGGGAGGGACGGGAGGGAGGGAGGGAGGGAGGGAGGGAGGGAGTTTTGAAGGAGGATTGAAGAAGGGAAACAATGAGATAAATATTACTGGTTACAAGTCATTGTAATATAACTATTTTAGTTTATTTACTATTGCTGTATAGTTAAGGAGTTTTTTTCTGTTTAGAATTATTGTCCTTGCTATGGGCACTGGCCCCATCCTCTTCCTACCACAGCCATGTTAGTACCCACAGTGCCATGCTTGGTGCTTGAGTTTCCACTTTGAGCTTCCAGTAGATAACTGGACTTGACTTCCCTTTAGACTTGCCAATCTTCTGAAATGGACTCCTGTGTGTGATCAGTTCTTGAGCCCAGCAATTCCAGTACTCCCATTTTCTGGACCCACACTTATTATTATTGCTCAGAGGGTGTTTGCTCTGTGACGTGAAAGATCTCCAGTTGACTCATTCACCTATGTAGATTCCATGAAATACTGACAACACTGATCTCTTACAGAGAGATGATATCCAAGCTCCAAGGTTCAGACTGACAGCCAGGGCAAACCAAACATTTTACATACTGCTGTTATTTTCCCTGATTGCCCCACCCCAACCCCAGGGCTCTCCAACATTTGTACTTACAAATGTCTCCCTACGTCACACATGTCTGTGTGTCCATCTGGTTCCAGAAGAGATGGAGAGAGGCAGTCTCCTTTGTTTAGTGTGGAAGTTGTCGTCACAGTCGTGGGTATACCCAGTTTGACAGAGAGGTGGACCCCAGCATTAGGGAGCCTCTGGGTTGATGAAAGAAACGCAGTTTGATGCTCTGATCAAAGGTTGTTACAGAGCCTGCTGATGGCGTCAAGTAGGCAGGTCAGTCTGTGAAAACAAGCAAGATCTTGGAGCTGTGAAGAAGTCACATGCCAAGTCCGAGAAAGAGACAGAGGGAGGGAGGGAGAGAGAGAGAGAGAGAGAGAGAGAGAGAGAGAGAGAGAGAGAGGCTGAACAGCATATGAGTAAGGGGAGGGGGGGTTAGGCAAGACACCAGTGACAGATAAACTCTAATGTTCCCTTTCTCTCTCTTAAAACTCCAGATAATGTGATTTTTGTTGTTGTTGTTGGTGGTGGTGGTGGTGGTGGTGGTGTGAGCCTTTGCCTTTAATGGCTAAGCCATCTCTCCAGACCACAAAATGTGACTTTTAGAAAGCAGACGCCCCTTCCTTCATAAAGAACAAGAGGAGTTAGCTCATCAGCAGAATTTCGGGCCATTTCCAGAAAACTGGAAGCCAACAGAAGGGAATTCGATGACAAGGCAGACTAGGATCCTGGCCTGGGACCATCCTGAGAAGAGCTGCAGCTGCCCCACTGGCCAGACATGGAAGAGAGGCTGCCTCACACAGCCCACAGAGTGAGTGAGAAGTGGGGGATTAATTCAAATCTGCGTATACAAGGGCGAAAAGCACTAAATCCCCAGGCCAGCCCAGGAAAGAGTGGGCAGAGGGCAGGGCAGACAAGGAAAGGGAAGGACCCAAGTCTTCACTGGGGAAATGTCAGCACCCAGGATAAAAGGAACAACAAAAGAGAAAAAAAAAAGAACCCAATATCCTTTCACCTCGGGAACCCCAAACAAGGTGGTCAGAGCATTCCAGGGGCCAACAATAAGCACAGAACTACTACTGACCTTTGGGTCCCAGAGCCTCTCCATGATCAGACAGCCTGGTTCCCCAGACACAGAGGAAAGCCTGCAACATGAAAGAGAGCAAGGGAGAACTAGATCCTCATCTATCATAGCCCTAAGGCAGAAGATGGTGTCTGAAGTTGATAAATCAAAGGAGACCAGTATAAGCACGTCATTTAGATATGCTTTAGAACTAAAACGGGAACAGATAAAAACAGGGCTCTCGGTAGCAGAGCAGGAGGCAGGGGAAAGGGGAGGGAAGGACAGGCAACTGTTGCTTTTCATTACCAGCCCTTTTTGCTATTTGACTTGACATTTTCTTAACTTTTAAATTATTTTTAAGGCAAGGTCACATTGTAAATGCTATTGTCTAAAAAAGAAGAAAAGAAAAAAGAAAGAAGAAATGACTCATTGTCATAATTTATCACTGTACAATCTTAACATTTTGTGCCTGGAGTTTGTTTCGGAGTGGGGGGGGGATGCTTTTTTTTTTTTTTTTTTTTTTTGAGCAACTAGCCCAGATGGGGATTCTCAGGCTGTTCATTTGGGAATAGCCATGCTGGATTTTAAGTGCCTGTGCTTTAGAGAACAGTTATGGAGGAGATGGATTAAATTACCCCTGAGTAGTGGGGTGTTTTCCTGTTGTCTCTTTGTTTGACAATGCAATCAAGAGCAAAGATGGAATTAAGATGGAAAAGATCACATGGAACTCTTTCTGGAGCACAGACTGCCATGGTGGGTTATGTTCCTCCTCCACTGGATTGGACTGAGAAGTGTGCAGTGTGTGTGTGTGTGTGTGTGTGTGTGTGGTGTGTGGTGTGTGTGAGAGAGAGAGAGAGAGAGAGAGAGAGAGAGAGAGAGAGAGAGAGAGAGAGAAAGAGAGAGAGGGGGGGTGCTTCCAGTGGGGGTTAATTAAGGGAAGAGAAACTGCCCTGGGTGGGTGGTGTTGTCTCATAGGGCAGGGGCCTGAATGAAATATGAATAAAAGGAGGGAATGCCAGCTAGCTTGTTCGTGCTCTCTGTCTCACTCTCCCTTTCTCTCCCCTTCTCTTCCTCTTTCTCTCCCTTTCTCTTTCTCCCTTTCTCTCTCTCCCATTTTCTCTCTCTCCTTCTCCATTTCTCTGTCTCTCCCTTTCTCTTTCTCTCTCCCTTTCTCCATTTCTCTCCCCTCCTCTCTCACTTTCTCTCCCTTTCTGCTTCCTACCCACCGTGAGGTGAGCTGCTGTGCTCTCCCAGACCCCCATAACTCCTGTCATGATGGACTGAAGTTTAGGGTGTTTGGTCCCAGAGATGAAAACTCGTACCACACATACTGTGTGCCAAGCAAACACCTTTACCCGTTGAGTCATCTCACCAGCCCTCAGTCAATACATTTTAGTATAGTGTGTTACACAGCAAAAGCTAACAGATACAAGAACTCGGAAGAGCCAGTTCGCCTCCCTCATAAGTGAAGGTTCCTCAAGAACACCCAGCTCCTTCTTGCCAATGGCAAGTGTCCCTCCTACCTGCTTAACATCTCACACATCTGGTTCCTCTTTTGCATATTCACTTACCACAAAAGGAGAAAAACTGAGGACCTCTTATCTTCCTCTCAAAAGTGGGTATGTAAACTCAGACTAGCACATGATGACAACAGCAGGGTGTCTGATTTGCAAATCCTGGGCTAGGTGGACAAGGGTATACCCAGAGAGACACCAAGGAGCCAAACACCATCAGCAACTGGTCACCGAACTCTGTCCTATCCAAGAGCTCTTCACCCAGCACAGGATCCACCGCCCAAAGGCGAGTCCATGAGTCAGAGTTTATAACTTCCTTCCTCAAAAGGCTCCAAAATAAACAGAATAAACACCAGTTGGTCTCAGCTGGTTGCATATTGGCCTGCCTGGAGGAGGGGGATGCCAAAGACAGCTTCTGGAGGCTGCTCACGCCCTACACTTCTAGGAAATAGACAATTACTAACAACATGGATTTTATTATCGTGACATCGCTAAGGTCTTTGCATAAAGCCTATATTTAAAAATATAAACATGTAAGTGAAAAAAAAACGTCAGGGGAATAAATATTTGTCTTAAAAGAGACCATCTGTTTCAAATTTTTATTTAAAAAAAAACCAACATGTGTTTTATTTTAAATTTGTATGTGTGCTGTTATCCTTGGGTTAAGTATTAGGTAAATAGACAGAAGCATTCAGAATCCATTTTCCAGCAAATTTTGGTTAGAAATCCTTGCGCACGTGACACAGGAGATAATTTGGGGGCTAATTGGAGCTTTGTGGGAGGCCAGCCCCTCACAGGCCTCCCCCCTACCCCCTGCAGCCTCTGTTTGGTGGGGCTTTCCTCAGCACTCATGTTTGTTTTGGATGAGATGGCGTTTTACACCTCTGAGGACTCAGCCAACACAACACATGGCAAACTGCTTCCAGCCCAGCCCAGATGTGCACCCAGATGCAAAGGAGGCCACAATGGCAGGAGCACAGGACTCCAGTCTGTAGGAGCCTCTGTTGCAGCCTCCAAGGGCAGTGAATTTGGATGTAAATACTGTTTGTTTGTGGAGAGGGGTCAAGGAGAGCCTTGCACAGGAGATGGTGGAGAGCTGGTTTCCATGTGTGAACAGGGAAAAGCAAGCAAGGTCATTCCAGAAGGAAGCACCAAGGGATCTAGGGGATCTGGGGAAAAGGCATCGAGTCCCATGGTGGTGGAGAACAACACGAGGTGAGGATGGCTGGAAAGGAAGCTGGAGAAGGGGCTGGGAACAGGGAGCAACTTCTATCTATCTGTTCTTCCTTCCTAATAGGAATACACACGCAGACAGACAGACAGACAGACAGACAGACAGACAGACACACACACACACACACACACACACACACACACACACACACACACACACACAGTTCTCCATTCCAGGGTAGTATTTGTTCATCTGGACCATCTATGTCCAGTCTTTTGATGTTATAACACTGTGTTTATCACCGGGCGTTGGTGGCGCAGGCCTTTGATCCCAGCAATTGGGAAACAGAAGCAGGTGGATCTCTGTGAGTTTGAGGCTAGCCTGGTCTACAGAGGGAGTTCCAAGACGGCCTCCAAAACAATACAGAGAAACCCTGTCTCAAAAAACCAAAAAATAAAATAAAATAAACCAAAAAAACCCACTGTGTTTATCATCTACAAAGTCCACCCTTGAAGTTAAGCTACCAAAAAAAAAAATCACAAAAATAACCTCATAATATTTTGAGTTTATAATTTTATATCAGACTGGGTTCCAAGAACCCCAGCCACAGGCCCAGGGGTCACATGACCCAGTTAAGGGTGGGCACCATCTTTTATTGGAGTGAGGGACTAGGTTAATATCATCTATGAAAGACATTTTCACTTTCTGAGACCATGGGCTAGAAGGTCATACTGAGGCCTCTTGTTCTTGTTGATGAATGAAGGTCTTCCCAGGAAAAGAAAACATGGGAGAGAGTGGGGATGGATATAAGTTGAGCTCCTCGGCCCAGCTCCACTTAACTAGGGTATTTCCATTTTTCCTAACACCAATCAGAGTTGGCGCCTTGCCTCTTGCAACTGAGAAATGTTTGGTTAACATCAGTAAAATCTCAAATTTAAATTGAACTTGCAGCACTAAGCAGACAGCTGTACCTGATGAAGACAGCAATCCAGTGGTTCCCTTGGGTAAAAAGAGGCAGCTGTCCATCAAAATAGAAGCTCCATTTCCATCAGACAAGGTTGCAGCCAGAGGGATGTCCCACGCAGGGTCTATTTTACAATACCCCCACCACCTCCCTTGCACTTGAGTGTGACAGCAGCTAAGGCCCACCAGTATAGTATAAGGAGGAGTGGTAGAAACGATTTCTGTACGGAGGATTCCCTACACTGTATAGCCCTTCTACCTAGAAATGGAGGTGAAGGACTTGGTGGAAACTTAAGTTACAAGAAGCAAGGATTTAAACCAGAATGGCATGAGAAAAACATTGCTCTCTCACTACAGGGAGAGAGGACACTAAGAAGTGTTGGCCCACTCTCATTCTAGCTAGGGTTTATGTGTGAATTGAGGCGCACGGAGAAGGGAAGGGTTTGCACAAGGCTGGCTGCAGGTTTCAGGAAGCCATTAGCCTGATGGTTGTAGAAATGTTAGTCAAACAGAAGGTCTGTTATTTTTGTTCCAGAACATAACTGTCTGTGTTTGTCCCTTCTCTGGCTCTCAAACGTCGTTAGTTCACAAGCCCTGGGCCAGATGTCGCCAGCCGTCATGGTCTTTCTCCATCAACCATAACTCAAAGAAAACAGGGTTCCAACAAGAGAGGAACCATTTTTATTTAGAAGACATTTTGTGCTGACTGAGGGTAGGAGGGTCTGAGGGAATAAGACACCCAGTGAAGAAGGCCCTGACTCTAGGAACATCTATCTCACTGAAGGCAGCCACCATCAAAGAGGACCGCCTGCTCTGGATAGCTAATGTTAGTTAAATAAATAAATAAGTATATAAATAATGAAGGCATGGGTGTAATGAGTTCACTAGACCCAAGACAAATGATAAATGGGTGTTTTATTGGGGAACAACGTACACAGAACAATAAAGAATCACCACAGCCTGTCTCTGCCCACCCAATGGGATCAGCAACCCAAGACAAAGAGAGCTGAGAGAGACCACACCTCATGCTTTCTTCTTTTGGCTTCCGTTAGCACCTGAAGCCATGTCCAATGGGATGTGGACACTAACACAAATAAACTGGCAAGGCTAGATGCCACCACAATTCCCCTTTTAGTATAAAGAAGAAGGTTTTAAGCCTGATGCAAAAACCTTATACAATGATAACAAATATCAGATATATTCCAGAAGGAAAGGTTAAAAACATAAACAAATTAAAACCTACTAACAATGAGAGCAACATTGAGCAATAAATACATACTACAAAATAAAATGAAAATTCTTTTGGAGTTTGAACCAGTAGTGCAATTTAGGGATCTAATTATCACAGCACCTGAGTTTACCCCAACCAATACATCCCCTCCATTGTTCTGAAAGACGCTTAAAGTCCTGGCAGTCTGCTGTCAAAGGCTTTGTTCTCCTCTGATGAACTCCACGATGCTCACTTCCTGTATTTATTGAGCACCTACCCTATTACAGTATGTAACATTAAGAAAGTGTGATTGCCAATTAATCAATGGTATACCATCAGAAGCTATCCTAATTTCAGAAATGGAAAATTGCAAGGGGATATATATATCTTTAAATGGATGGAAGATATCATTAAGACTTTTGTTTTTGTCTGGTTTTGTTTTGTTTTGTTGTTATTTTGAGACAAGGTAGCCCTGTATAACCTTGGCTGTTCCTGAACACACTCTGTAAACTGGCTGGCCTCAAACTCAAGAGATCCACCTGCTTCTTCCTCCTGAGGGCTGGCATTAATGGCGTGCACCACCACCGCCTGGGTTCTGCTTTTGTTCTTTGTTTGCCTGTTTCATTTGGTTTAGAGGGGACAACTGTAGGGGAAGCTGTAGCCACGCCTTCTTAGGGGCTGGCTACAGGAGTACCTGAGGGCTTGTGAGGGTGTGGTCAGAGTGAGTAGGGGGACTGCATTTTCTTTCTACAGGACCCCACATGACTATCATCGTCCCATTTCAGCAGGAAGTAACTTGGAAAATGCTACGCCCCCTTTCCCCATTGTTGTCACTTAGGATAGTGTATATACCGTGTTAGGAATAGCTTCCTATTGTTTATGGTTCGGTTTGGAAGGAGGTGTTCAGGCTTGGACACTTCTTTCAGATGACTTTAGGGTTTAGTTAAAATAGATAGTTATCTTCTTATATTTTACCTTTATACTGTTAAGTTTTAATCCTCTTTTAGACTTAAAGGGGAATTGTAGGGGAAGCTGTAGCCACGCCTTCTTAGGGGCTGGCTACAGGAGTACCTGAGGGCTTGTGAGGGTGTGGTCAGAGTGAGTAGGGGGACTGCGTTTCGGTTTCGGTTTCTCTTTGCTTCTTGCTGTACAGACTACCACCGGCTGGCTGGTTCGCTCTGTAAGTAAGGCTTTTCCCTATTAAATACCCTTATATTTCTACCTGACTCCGTATTGGTAATTTCCTACTATAGACAACTTTCTAAAAAATTCTATGTACTCATTAGGCGGAGTGCATGTGGCACGACTCACATGTGGCAGAAAGAGGACAACTTTATGGAGTTGGTTCTCTCCATCTACATTCATGTGGGCTCAAACACAGGAATCAAACACAGGGGGTCAAACTTAGATAGCAAGCATTTTGCCTACTATCCCATCTTGTCAGCCCTGAAATAACTTTGTGCTGTGTGTCCCAAACAGTCCTCAAACTCATGATCTTTCTGTCTCTGCCTCCTGAGTGATAGGATTACAAACACATACCTGCATACCCAGCAAGATAGAGCGTTTTTTACTCCAGGACACTGATGATCTTGTAGGAGAGGCAGATGACCTCATAGGGAAGAATCTATGTTATAAATACTCTAACAAAGATGGACAGCTCATCCAGGAAGAGATAACCAAGAGCTGAATTTTGAGTGAAGAAACAGCAGAAAGGCACTTGTGGGGAAGACCAGCCGGTCTCTGAGATGCCTCCTCCACACCTGCAGAGAGGCATGCATGTACCCACAGTCATGCACGCACTGGCAGGGATTGTGATGGGTTAGCAAAACCTCAAAGCACTCTAGTGTGCATTCCACTGAGACAGCTTCATTTTCTGGATAGATGGAGACTAATCCTTTAGGTGCCAAGGCACAATTTTAAAGTGGAAAACCCTCCCAAAATATAGCATCGTAAACCCTTGGCATCCGCAAAGGGCACACCAGGGGGTCTTGGTGAATCTCCAAGTTCACAAATGCAGCAAGGCCTGGACAGACTCCTACTTGCTCAAGGATCACATTTACAGGAAAAGCCACAGTCATCTACTATGAAGCCCACACCACCCTGCTCCCTTCACACAGTCTCCCTCTAACTTCACTTCTTGCTTCATGAGCAATTCTGTTATGTAGTCCAAAGCCGGTTTTCTCTTTAATCCTGATTCCCCATGGATTGGCTCTCTCTCTCTACTGCTGGATAAAAGCTGTAGAGTGCCCATGACTTCAGACTCAGTCTTGTGTGATGATATACTGCGTCACTTGAAGTGACAAAGCAGCAGCCCCCACGTGGCAACCTGAATGCCCACTTCAGTGTAATAATCAAACTTTATAATTTGATTTCACAGCATAGCTCTGCCTGCCCTCACCACAGCTCCACTGGGTTGTTGTCTGGTAGCCTGTGGTGGAAGGGAAAGAATGAATCTGCAACATGTGTCTTTTGCCTCCCTCTCCCCCAACACACACACACACACACACACACACACACACACACACACACACACAGTAGGGAAGCAAGCATAGTGCTACCATAGCTCTCACCACATAAATCTCTTTCTTGGTCTATTCTCCTCTTCACTGCCTCCCATTTTATATTCCTTTAAAAAAAAGATTTATTTATTACGTATACAGGGTTCTGCCTACATGTATGTATCCGCTTGCCAGAAGAGGACACAGATCTCATTACAGATGGCAGTGAGCCACCGTGTGGTTGCTGGGAATTGAACTCAGGATATTTGGAAGAGCAGCCAGTGTTCTTAACCTCCGAGCCATCTCTCCAGCACCCCATTTTATGTTCTTAACATGGATAGGATGGAGCCAAGAGTTCATTTTTGGGTACTGGAGAGATGGCTCAGTGGTTAAGAGCACTGACTGCTCTTCTTGAGTACCTGGGTTCAATTCCCAGCACCCACATAGTGGCTCACAACCATCTATAATAGGATCTGATACCCTCTTCTGGCCTCAGCAGGCACTTCATGCATGTAGTGCTCAGACATGTGTATAGATAAAACACCCATGGCTGTAAAATTTTTGAATTTAGAAGTTCACTTTGGGGGGGCCAGAGAAATAAATAAAGAACTTATCCTGTAACCAGGAGGATATGAATTTGATCCCCCCAAACCCATTTTAAAACACCAGATGGACACAGTGGCCCCCACATGCAATCCCAGTGATGCAGACAGGCAGAGCTCTAGAGCTTGCTGGCCAGACAGTCTAGCCAGATTGGAAGGCTCTGGGTTCAGTGTTGAAAGCAACGGAGGAAGACATCTGACAAGTACCTCTGGTCTGCACACATGCATGCATGCATATGAACATGTATACACACCTACACACAAAACAAATCCGAAAAGGATGATCTAATTTTCTCATTTTATACCTGCTGTGTCTTGTAGTTCAAGATTTTAACCACCCAAGATAATATTGTCATTGTCAACTAAGTATGTGTCCCAGCTCTGCCCCACCACTACCACCACCACCCACTTCCTATGTGGAAGCCCTAATCCCTACTGTATGGAGAACATGTGCCCACTCTTTCCATATGGCTATCTACAAGGGAAGAGGAGAGCTAGCCTTTCAGAGCTGTGGGAACACAAATTTCTGCTACATAATACCTCCACTGTGTGGTATTTTGTCATGGCAACCCAAGATGGCCAGAGCCCCTCATGGTTTAGTAAACAATTTTTCTCTATAATATTCCGCTAGATTCTATAACAAGCACACAGAATAGTAAGGCGCTCACACAATACTTATTACGAGAGTGAGCAAGTGAAAGGGCAGAACGATGAATTCTCAACTTTTTTTTACTTATCTATTATTATAAGGGCAGTGTGCACACATGTGTAGGAGCCAAAGGACAACTTTGTGAAGTTCTCTCCTTCCTCCTTCATGTGGCTTCTAAACACTGAACTCAGGTCATCTGGCTTTCAAGGCAAATGCCTTTACCCTCTGAGCCATCTCATCAGCCCAAACATGGCTCCATTTAGCTGTCTTGGCCACGCTGAATACCATGACCCACTGTGTATTTTTGTTGTTGAGAATATTCTTGTCTTCTTGTGTCTAGTTTAAGTTAAAAAACAAAAAGCATAGGAGCAATACATGAATGCACTTGTGAGCATGAATGTGTGGATTAAACAACCAAGAATCTGGTAGAAGCAAAAGTAGAAGTTTGCCTCACCAGCCTCTCCAAAGGCCATTATATTAATATAACCATAGCAAGAGAGGGCTCAGATACACAGTGTGCTGTTTCTTCCACATCTATGAGCCTGTGTGAACACAGGAATCCTGGTGTGTGTGTGAGAATGCCACTCCAGCCTTCAGCTTCCTGCGTGACTGTGTCAGTACAACCTTCCCGGTCCCCATATGTACCCCACTGTCTCACTACAATAACGTTTCCAAGTTTCCCCCAGCAGATTCAAATAAAAAATATAAGATTTTCTTCAAGTTGCATGTGTGTTTGTGTATCTGTGTGGGTGTGTGCAGGC
Source organism: Cricetulus griseus (assembly GCF_003668045.3). Taxonomy (NCBI): domain Eukaryota; kingdom Metazoa; phylum Chordata; class Mammalia; order Rodentia; family Cricetidae; genus Cricetulus; species Cricetulus griseus. The sequence continues at coordinate 24,441 of NW_023277128.1, forward strand.
ATAAGTGCAAGTGCCTATGGAATCCAGAAGAGGAGGTCAGATCCCCTGGAGCTGGGACAGACCATTGAGAACCACCCAATATGGGCGCTGGGAACTGATCTCAGGGCCTCTACAGGAGCGGTACACATCCTTAACCACCGAACCACTCCTCCAGCTCCACAATAATAGTCTATCTGTCTGTCTGTTTTACTTTCTGCTGCCCTGCCCTGGTTGTCCTGGAACTTGCTACGTAGGCCAGGCTGACTGAACTCACAGAGCCTCTGCCTTCTGAATGTTGGGGTTAAAGGCATGCACTACCACATCTGCTTGGAAGGAAAAAAAATTAAGACAGGTCTCATATGACCCAGGCTGACCTCCAACTCACTATGTAGCAGAGAATGACTGTGAACTCCTGACCTGGGGTTACAGGTGTATACTGTGGTACTCAGTTGTGTGTAGCACTGTGGCTCACACCCAGGGCTTTGGGGATGTGACACAAACACTGTACAAACCCCTGCTTCCACCCTGATGCTTTTGCTAGCTTCTGACACAAGATTGTCCCAGGAGTAGGGCCAATTTACAGGGCACTGAGAATTGTCTCTACCCAGTGGAACATTTTAAATCTTTCTAAGTCTCCATTAATAAGGGTCAAGTAATGGTGCTCTGGCTAGCCCAGAACACACTACGTAGAGCAGGCTGACCTCCTAATGCCACAATTCTCCCTCTGCTAGGATTACAGTCATGGGCCACTTCTGGGAACAAAACAAGAACTCATCTTAGCTTTTAGTTCCCTTGTTGCAGTGGAGGACTCACTGTATTTTCCCATCAGCTCCTGTCATTTATTGTCTCCAGAAGGTAAGTTTTATAGTTTCAATTCCTTACCTGTTACCATGTTTCAATAACTCCCTCCCAAGGGGTCCTTGGACTTGTCATCTTGTTTATGTTATCTTTAGCTTGACAAACAAGTTTTTATTTTTTTTATGTAATCAAATATAACAAATGCTTTCTCTGGTGTTTCCTTTGCAATTTCCAAAATTAAAGAAATAGTCACCTACATTTCCTTGTGGCAGTGTTGCTATTTTTTGTCCTGTTTACAGTTCTAGGGATCAAACCTCACATATGCTAGATAATCACTCTTCCACTGAGCTATAGTTCCAACCCTGAAGGTTCTTCTTAAGTTCAGCTCTTTGTTCTGTCTGGAATTAATTTTTTTAGATAGGAGGAAAAGAGAATCAACATTCTCTCCTAAATGGTCACTAAGCCCTACCTCATTTATTGAATAATTTATCTTCCCCCCTTTCTGTTGACAATATTTCTTTTATTATACACTAAATTGATATATATATATATACATATGTATATGTATATATATATATATATGAATGATATTTCACCTTAACATCTCCAAATGTCTCATTTCCTAAACTTTAACCCTTTTTTCTAGCACCAGGAGTTGGCTTTGACAGGCAATTATTGGGGACTTAAGTATCTATGCACAGACAATTCTTTCCACCTCCATGATGGAAGGCAGAAGGCAAATGCTTGTGGCCACCAAGTCTCTCCTTTTCCACTCCAGGTTAACAGTGTCAGTAAATAAAATTCATGCTTCACCAAAATATCAAATCCACACATGTCAGGGACATGCAAACTTTAGCTGCATTATCCCCATTCCAAACCACTGTAACACTCAACCCTCAAGAGATGAGCAACTGCTCGTGACCTGAAGTGGACCCTGGCCTGGGCGGCTGGGAAAACTTTCAGTGTGGATGACTTTCCAGAACCTGCCCTGTCAAATGGCAATGTCGGTGGATGTCCAGACATGTACAATAGGGACAGGTTCTGAAATCCCTTCTCTCTGGTTTGTTTCCTAATGATCTTTCAGGTATCCTGGATGTCAACCCCAACCTCCCTGCTGTCACCCACAACGAAAGCCAGACATTCTTGTGCCGGGATGTGACATTTCATTACCTCAAATTAGATGTGACCTGAAAATAAATTCGCCATGCCAGCCAATTATTTCCAGAAAGAGCGCCCATAAGCCAACTGTCCTAAAACTAATATATTATCTCTGATAGGCACCCCACATTTTCACCGATTTATAAATAATGGCCCAGTACAAGTTACTTCATTCAGTTACCTTGGCACTAACACAGCGTTTGTCTTGGATGGGATCCTGACAGTAGCTTTGCTCAAAGCCAAGGCATTCTCAGGTGTTTTGCCAAGATTTTATTTGGCCATGGCAAGGGTCTGGTTAGACCAATCTTAAACACGCTTAGCTGTGGGCATCACTTCAGCCATGCTAAATGAGGTTGACTTTGGGGGCCCTGTTGGCTCTTTCATTTTACACATTAAGCCTCCAGGAAACCTCAGGAGATAGTCCTTGTCCTGCTGGTGGATGGTGGTGGATGGCTCACCCTGGTCTGGATAGTCAGTTAAGGCACGTGACTCAAGACTCAAAGGCTAACAAAGAACACTGCCTTCGAGCCATCTAGGGAGTGTAGTTTGAAGTCCTGCTACTAAATATTTATGTAAGAGCCCCGCTGAGAAATAACACCATTCTAGGAAGATTGCTTGAAGGATAAGCAGTTCTCCACTCTTCCAGATTTTCTAACACTGATCTCTGGTTCTGCCGGAGCTGCTAAAACACAGGTACCTGGAGTGCATCAGACTGGCCCCAACAGAATTGCATTTGCTAAACTGTTTTTGGTAGGATGCCATCAGCATTTTTTTTTTTGAATGTCGTTATAAGAAACAGCCCCTGGAAGAGCATCATTACAGTGGACTACCTAAGTTGTTAAGGCATCCTGTATTACATGCCACAGTGTTTTTTTTATTAAGTACCCTCAAGGGCAATTCTGAATTTAGTACTGGAAGTAGTAGTCACCCTTCCAGGCAACTGGTTTAGCAATCTGTGGCATCATTTTCAGATGTGTGCACTAAAGAACACCATGGCAAAGGGCAGTTAATTGGTGCTTTGTGAAAAGGATGTTTCATGCTGAAAAAGTTAAATATATACTGGGTGGTGGTGGCGCACACCTTTAGTCCCAGCACTCAGGAGGCAGAGGCAGGCAGATCTCTGTGAGTTTGAGGCCAGGCTGGATTACAGAGTGAGTTCCAGGACAGCCAGAGCTGTTACACTGAGAAACCCTGTCTCAAAAACAAAGCCAAAATAATATATATGCATAAAAAGTAAATATCTGTAGGACAGCACAAACATCTCTCTTGTTGTTTGAGATGGCATGTCCCCGAATCGCCAGTGTGTGTGTGTGTGTGTGTGTGTGTGTGTGTGTGTTACATGATGTGACCAAGTGTAATCTATGCTAAGGTCTGAGGACCAGTTCATTCTTGATCGTGTGTCTAACAAGGGTATCTGAAGATGGAGGTTTCTGTCCCACCTGGTCCCACAGCTGCTTTGGCCCAAATAAACACACAAAGACTTAAATTAAGTATTAAATGTTTGGCCGATGGTTCAGGCTTCTTATTAGCTAGCTCTGTCTTAATTATTAGCCCATTTCTATTAATCTATGTATGGCCACGAGGCTGTGGCTTACTTGTAATGTTACTCCTTCTGCAGCATGGCACCTCTTGG
>NW_023277129.1:0-27504 GCF_003668045.3 Cricetulus griseus
CCGGTGCCTGGGATTGGAGTGATTCTGCATCTGAGGCATCCCAATGATCTTTAACCCTGGTAATGATATCCTCATGAAAAGTTTCAATCTCCTTAATCATAAAAGATTCCAAGCATGTTATTGAATCTGTAAATTGTTCTAACTGCTCCTCTACACGTTTTTCTAGGTCTTTAATACATTCGTCCTTAGACAGCATCTGGATGGTATGGAAACTTCCTTCTAGGTATTGGAGTCTAGATTCGAGGTCATGATTTGCTGATTTTGAGTCCTTAGCAATTGACTGTATGGACCTATGTAATCTGTCAGCCCTGTACTGTAAATTATCTTCCAAACATTCAAATCTAGACTCAAATTTGTGATCTGCTACTTTAGATGCTTCAAAAATTGATTGAATGTCACTGTCCAATTCTTCAACCCTATCCTGGGTATTTTACACCTTTGCATCTAGTTTCTATGTAACAGCGCCTGAGTTTCTAGTTGGCTACAGATATTCTTTAGTTTGTCATGGTCCTATGACAGCCTAGCCTCTGATGCCTCAGACATGGAGGATCTCTATTTTTTTATCTTATCATAAATATGCTGCATCTCACCTTGGGTATCAAATAGGTCTGTCTTTAGTGTATTGGACACAGAGCGAAGCTTATTATCCAATTTCTGTTCCACTTGCTGCACATTTGTGATCTGACCTAATCGGTTCTCCAAAACGTCATTGCATAAAGCTGTTATTTCCTGCAAGCAGGTACTGAGGTTATCTTTGTCTCTGTTCCTGAGGTTTCTGGCTAGTAATATTATTTGTACCAGCAAGCTAACTGCCATTATGGCATATAGGCTGGTAATTGGCAAATTAGCATTCTCCCCAACATTGCATTCACATAAAAAGAAAAATATGAATTTTAGCAAATGATAAATATTATGCCATGATTTTACCTGATTTTTACTCTTTGACCAGCAGGTGGCACAGGCGTTCAGTTAGTCTGCATGGCGTTTGGCAGTGGTCAGTCAGGTAAGATTTTTGCAGCAGGGAAGAGAGGTCACAGTGCAGCTGTGCTTAGCTTAGAGAGTATAAGGCCTCGTGGTGGCAACCACTGAAAAAGACGTGGCTTTACTGCCACAGCGGCAAGGGGAATTGGTGGACTCTGCTGAAAGCCAAGGCCTACTTCCAAGGCTTCTAGGCTAAGGGCAGAAGTCCTCTGGGTGCAGGTAGGCCGGTCTGGTGCCTGCAGCTAGAAACTGTGACAGTAACTGTGGGGAGGTCTTTGGAAATCTCCCAGCTGTGCAGACTGTTCTGAGCAGCTCAAGAGCAGCTGGAACGTGCTTGTGTGGTGCAATGGGTCAGCTATGAGACGGGAGCACCTGTGGAGAGAGGGGGCTTTCCCGGTGGAACCCACAGGCTGTCCCAAATGGAGGCTAGGTTTACAATATCCCACTCCTGGCAACCAGATAATGTGGGAAATTACCAATACAGAGCCAGGTAGAAATACAAAGGGATTTTAATAGGGAAAAAGCCTTACTTACAGAGCAACCTAGTCAGCAGGTGTGGCAGCAGTTTGTACAGAATGCTGAAAGGGAAATGAAAGTGAAGCCAGCCCCCTGAATGCCCATCACTCTACGTCCTCTGACCACGCCCTCGAAGGCATGGTCAGGCACACCTGTAGCCAGCCCCTAAGCAGTCATGGCAACAGCATCCACCTAAAGGCTCCCCAGAGCATTAAACCACATAAGCCCTGCCTCAAACAAGGTGAAGGCCTCTACATCTGTTTTTTGGCATGCACTCAAGCTCACATGCACAAACACACACACACCACACACACCACACACACACACAACACACACACACACACGCAGGCACACTCACAGCCACACACACACACACACACACACTCAGGCATGTACACACACATGCACACACACACACACACACACACACATACACCCCATGCATTGACATGCGCATTCCCATCATGTCTACCCAGAGATTTTTCAAAAACTTGTAATATTCTTATTTAAAATATATTTGAATTATAATTCACTATCATAGGATTGATGGATTTAAAAAAGAGAGGATATTGAACTGTGAATTTTGAAATGCATTTTGTGAAGTATATACTTCTTGTGATTAATTGAAAATATAAGAAATATCATGTTAATGTAATTAGCTGTGTATAAGAAATATTCCATGTTAACAATAACCAAGCAAGTCTTACAGTTATTGATTACATTCTCTTATTAAAGAGTTTACACTATGAAATTATGTTAGCAGTGACAACCAGGAATTGAGGCTATATCAAGGCAAATACTCAGTTATGAAATAAAATAGTTTCAGTTCTCAGTGTTCACAATGCCCTCATTAGTCCTTGAAAACCTAACCTGAATAGTAGCAAATTAAATTTGGATGCATTATAAATGACAATTATATATTAATTGAGATGTTTCACAATATGCCAAGTTTTGCTGATCTTGTAATTGGAAATTCCATTACTGCCATTTTACTGACTTTTGTTATTATTATTACCACTTGTTAGAACATTTGAAGTTGTACCCTAGATATGCACAATAATTGAAAATAGTGGATGACACTTTTCTCAGAAGTCCAACATAACTTTTAATGCATGACAACAATTGTCATGAGATACAGTATGCTATTAAGTCAATATCTAACAATAACCAAATTACACCAAAAGAGTATAGGCCATTTCCCAAACCCAAAGTATTCTTTGTGCTTACAATGGCTTTCAAATTTCATGGTACATATTTTGTTCATATTTTTCCAGATATTATATACTAAAGACCAGAGTTTAGCTGTATAGATAATGATCAAAACATTTCTTCCCTAAAATATCACTTGTCCTTTCTTGAGAATTGTATGTACTACTTAACGATGGTCTATAATAACCACCGTTTGCTAACTTCATTAATTAAAGTACTCTGAGAACTCCTTGTGTTCTCTGATCTAAATAAGACAGAAAAGGCATGGTCCTTAAGTGTCCTTTAATACACACAGTGAAGAGGTTTCAATGAAAAATGTCAAGAATGTGTCTCAAATTGTTAAGATTTCATTTATGAGAATATCAGCTTTGTATTGTCACATTATGGCGATATCAGGAATAACACTCCTTGAAACAAAAGTTTAGAATGATGATAAATAGTTGTATAGCAAACTATTAATGTGTCCTTATAAAATCAGTTCAATGGAAAATTTCTCCAAATATACCCAACTTGCTGTCCATTCATCTTTAGGTTTTATCTTTGTGAAAGATGAGTGTCCTCTAGCTTTAAAAACTTGTACATCAAAGGAAGACTTCTAGATTGCAATTTGTTATGGGTGTGAAGAGACTTGTTTTAACTTTATTCTTATAAATCATTTGTTTGTCTGGAAGTAGAGGTACTATGTGGATGACTAGAGCTTGTGGAGTTCAGAGAAAGCATTTGATCCTGTGGAACTAGAATTATGGACATTTGGGTGTCTGTGAGCCATCATGCAGATGCTAGAAACTGAACCCGAATCTTCTGCAAGAGGAATAAGTACTCTCAACTGTTGAGGCATCGCTCCAGCTCGGGACAGCTAGTAGTACTACATACAACTTTAAAAACATCTTTTGGATCAGTTAAGCAGGAGAGAAACTAATTACAGGAAAATTATGCTGAGGAAGGCAAGAAAAGTGGTAGCTGAAAATGATAATTCTATCCTGTCATTTTATCATAAATTCTTTAAAAATGTAAGGAAACAAAAAGAAATTCCTGCAAGCAGGTGCTATAAACATTAAAATCATGATTAAGCATTCACCAAGAAATGACAGCAATGGTCATCTTATCAATACTGTGTTGATAAGTGTTCAATGGAGTGTTCAACAAGCATCAGAGTATATCTGGAATATAGTTTTTAACTAGAGTGCCGACTAATGCATAGAGTGAAGCATTTTGTTCTTTGCATCTTTGGCAGCCACTCATTAAAACTGGTATATCACAATGACTTTGCTTTTTTTCTTACCCTACGGGTTTTCCTTTATATTATAGTTTCTATTGCTGTTTCTATGGTATTTCCTTGTTGGACAGTATGTATGTGTCTGCATCTATGTGTGCTTGTTTTTTTTTTTTCCCTTTGGCTGTGTGTTTTTCTGTTTATTTGATTTGTCTTAAGTTTGTTTCTTTTTACTTCATGTTACTTTTTGTTTCTTGTTTAGGTGTCTTTTTGTTTTCTAGAGAGAGAGAGCAACAAAAGTTGTAGATTTTAGTGGGTAGGAAGGTAAGAAGAATCTAGGAGGAATTGGGGGAGGGAAACCATAATCAACATATATTGAATTAGCAAAAATTGTTTTAATTTTCAGTAAAAAAAAAGCCACATAATTACATTTCATTCAGAAGTGAAACTTACTTATATTATTTTCCACTACCTAAATCTTCAGTGAACACTGTGTGGATGATACCAAGTCCTGGCTACTTGAGTCAACATGGCAATGCCATCTAAGTGCCTCAGAAGTCATTTCACTAGGCATTCTTGTGAAATGACAGACCCTCAGTGATCTCTTCCTAAGGCAACACTTTTCAAATGAGTTAATACTTTTACAAATTTGACATTTCAATAGAGAAATTCTGATCAATTCTTATTATGCCCTCAAGTCATATTTTCTGTTGAACCAATACAAAGTGTTTGATTTCTTTTAATCAAAGTAGTTATGTTAACAATCATAATTCCATTATCCATAGTTTTTTATGGGAAACTTTTCTTACAAGTATAAAACGGTTAGGGAAATCTCACAATATCTTAGTTGTAAATGAAGTGTATAGCATTATGAGTTTTCTCCAACTGCCAAGACACCTGAGAGGTTAGCAAATCACAAGCAGTCAGCTCTAAACAAAGCTGCAAATGAGCAATATTAGATGGACTCAGCAGGTTATATTTACATACATCTTACATGTATATTCATTATAAACACTGTATAATTCAATATAAAATGTGTAAGGAATATGTAAAAAGAAATAATTAAAATTCATGAGGCCATGATTTTGAGATGGGGTCAGGAAATGGAGGACCTAAAAGTAGAGTGGGTGAAATGTGTAGGGATTGGGGAAAATTATGTAAATATGGCACTCATTTTAGTAATTCTTAAAAAAGTAATTCATGAAGACATGAGTAAAATATATAAATGCTGTTTTTGGAGTGTTTCTTCTCTGCCTAATGCTGATTCTTGTGGCAAACTGACCTTTGATTAACTAACAGAAGCTATGCCACAACTTGAGGACTAGGCAATTTTGAAACATTTTGTGCCAGATAATTAGTATATCATCATTAAAATGAGCCTTAAAATTATTTGGAAAAGAAAGTGTACAGGGAAGTTATTTCCATTCAAGTTCTTATTATTAGTTTATGCTTTTAGAGAGCAGTCTACATACTTGAATATATATTTTTATTTCAATATGTTCTATCAGAATCACCATTAAGATTTTTTAATAGTTTTCCTGTATTCCTATACTATGTTTCTGAAAACTCTCCCAAACTATTCCCTTAAACCATTTCCAAATCTATTCAAACTACTTCAGAAGACAAGGTCACAGTAATGAAGCAGGTCCTCAGCTACAACTTCCTGTTTTAAGAATTTTTATCCACCCCACCACCCCCATCCCACCACCCCCTCCTGAGCCTGCCGGCTTGGGCCAGACACGCCCAGAGAGGGAGGAGCCCCCTGCCCCACCAATCTGCTAGCACTCCATTCTTACATTCCGCCGCCGCAGACTGACCTGGAACTAGGTGAGTGAGCTCCTGCCCGCTCCCGACCCCAGACCAGAACACCCCACCACCCCCATCCCACCACCCCCTCCTGAGCCTGCCGGCTTGGGCCAGACACGCCCAGAGAGGGAGGAGCCCCCTGCCCCACCAATCTGCTAGCACTCCATTCTTACATTCCGCCGCCGCAGACTGACCTGGAACTAGGTGAGTGAGCTCCTGCCCGCTCCCGACCCCAGACCAGAACACCCCACCACCCCCATCCCACCACCCCCTCCTGAGCCTGCCGGCTTGGGCCAGACACGCCCAGAGAGGGAGGAGCCCCCTGCCCCACCAATCTGCTAGCACCCCATTCTTACATTCCGCCGCCGCAGACTGACCTGGAACTAGGTGAGTGAGCTCCTGCCCGCTCCCGACTCCAGGCCAGAACACCCCACCACCCCCATCCCACCACCCCCTCCTGAGCCTGCCGGCTTGGGCCAGACAAGCCCAGGCAGGGAGGAGCTCCCTGTGCCCCAAATCTGGTAGCACCCCACTCTTCCATTCCGCCGAACGACCAAGAAACTAGGAACTAGCGAGGAGACCACCAGGAGCGTCGAGATCATCTAGAGTTGTGGACATCGAATTCCTAGCCCCCACACACCACTGGGCCACAAGAGGAGATAGAGAGAACCCACCCGCACCCACTAAAAGGATATGGGGAGAAGACAGAATAAGATTTCACTCAACAACACAAAGACCAACATGACACCACCAGAACCTAGGGACTCCACTCCGGCAAGAGCTGAAAAGCCCAACACAGAGCATGAAGATGAGATGGACCTCAAAAATTATCTCAGCAAGTTGATAGAGACCTTTAAAGAGGAAACAAGAAAATCCCTTAAAGAAATAGAAGAGAAAACAAACAAAAAATTAAATGAATTGGAGGAAAAGACAAACCAAAAAATTCAAGAAATAAATAAATCTCTTAAAGAATCCAAAGAAAGCCAAGAAAAAACATCCAAGCAAGTGAAGGAAGCTCTTGAAATAGTTCAAAACATGAAAGCTGAAATACACACAATAAAGAAAACACAGAATGAGACCATGTTGGAAATGGAAAGGTTGGATAAACGATCAGGAACTAAAGATGTAAGTGTATCCAACAGGATTCAAGAGATGGAAGAGAGAATCTCAGCCACTGAAGACTCGCTAGAGGATATACATTCATCCACCAAAGAGAACCTCAAGTCCAACAAAACCCTAACACAAAATATCCAGGAAATATGGGACACCGTAAAAAGGCCAAACCTAAGAATAATAGGTGTAGAAGAAGGTGAAGAAATACTGCTCAAAGGTACAGAAAACATATTCAACAAAATCATAGAAGAAAACTTCCCCAACCTACAGAAGGATATGCCTATGAAAGTACAAGAAGCTTACAGGACACCAAACAGACTGGACCACAAAAAGAAGTCCCCCGACACATAATAATCAAAACACCAAATCTACAGAATAAAGAGAAAATATTAAGAGCAGCAAAGGAAAAAGGCCAAGTAACATATAAAGGCAAACCAATCAGAATCACACCCGACTTCTCAATGGAAACTCTGAAAGCCAGAAGGTCTTGGATAGATACCCTACAAGCACTAAGGGAGCATGGATGTCAACCCAGACTACTGTACCCAGCAAAACTTTCAATCACTATAGATGGAGAAAACAAGATATTCCACGACAAAAACAGATTTAAACAATACATATCAACAAATCCAGCACTACAGAAGGCTCTGGAAGGAAAACTCCAACCCAACGAACATAACTACACTCACAAAAACACTGTCAGTAGTTAATCGAATTTCACCAAACACAAAAAGAAACAGAAGGGCAAAATCCACACGCAATGATACCACCAACAATAAATCCAAAACTAAGAAGAACCAATGAACAATGGACGTTAATATCCCTGAATGTCAATGGTCTTAACTTACCCATAAAAAGATACAGGCTAACAGAATGGATACGAAGACAGAATCCATCCTTCTGCTGTTTACAAGAAACACACCTCAAATTCAAAGACAGGCGATACCTCAGAGTAAAAGGATGGGAAAAGATTTTCCAATCAAATGGGCTCAAGAAACAAGCTGGGGTAGCAATACTAATATCTAACAAATTAGACTTTAAACTGAAAGCAATCAAAAGAGATAAAGAAGGGCATTTCATACTCATCACAGGAAAAGTCCATCAAGACGAAGTCTCAATCCTGAACATCTATGCCCCTAATACAAAAGCATCCACTTTTGTAAAAGAAACATTACTAAAGCTCAAACCACACATAAAACCACACACACTTATAGTAGGAGACTTCAACACCCCCCTTATACCACTGGACAGAACTACTAGACAGAAACTTAACAAAGAAACAAAGGATCTGAAAGAAGTTATGACACAACTGGGTTTAACAGATATCTATAGAACATTCCATCCAAACACAAAAGAATATACCTTCTTCTCAGCGCCACATGGAACCTTCTCAAAAATTGACCACATAGTTGGCAGCAAAGCAAACCTCCACAGGTACAAAAGTATTGAAATAACCCCCTGTATCTTATCAGACCACCATGCATTAAAGCTAGAATTCAACAGCAATACGAATTGCAGAAAACCTACATTTACGTGGAAAATGAATAACTCCCAATTGCACCATTCCTGGGTTGAGGAAGAAATAAAAAAAGAAATCAAAGACTTTCTAGAATTTAATGAGAATGTAGACACAACATACCCGAACCTATGGGACACCCTGAAAGCAGTGCTAAGAGGGAAGTTCATAGCACTAAGTGCTCACATGAAGAAACTGGAGGAAAGTCACATTAGAGAATTGACAGAACAACTGAAAGCTTTAGAGCAAGAGGAAGCAAACTCACCAAGGAGGAGTAGACGCCAGGAAATAATCAACCTGAGAGCCGAAATCAACAAAGTAGAAACTAGGAAAACAGTACAAAGAATCAATGAAACAAAGAGTTGGTTCTTTGAGAAGATCAACAAGATAGACAAGCCTCTAGCCAAACTAACCAAAAGGCAGAGAGAGAGCATGCTAATTAACAAAATCAGAAATGAAAAGGGAGACATAACAACGGACACTGAGGAAATCCAGAGAATCTTTAGGTCATACTTTGAAAACCTGTATTCCACAAAATTGGAAAACCTAAAGGAAATGGACAACTTTCTGGATAAATATCACTTACCAAAATTAAATCAAGATCAGATAGACAGTTTAAATCGAACTATAACCCCTAATGAGATAGAAGCAGTAATCAAAAGCCTCCCAACCAAAAAAAGCCCAGGGCCAGATGGCTTCACTGCAGAATTCTACCAGAAATTCAAACAAGAGCTAATTCCAGTACTCCTCAAACTGTTCCACACAATAGAAGCAGATGGGATATTGCCAAACTCTTTCTATGAGGCTACAATCACTTTGATACCCAAGCCTCACAAAGATATGACTAAGAAAGAGAACTACAGACCGATATCCCTCATGAACATCGATGCTAAAATACTCAATAAAATATTGGCCAACCGAATACAAGAACATATCAGAAAAATCATCCACCATGATCAAGTAGGCTTTATCCCAGGGATGCAAGGATGGTTCAACATACGAAAATCCATCAATGTAATCCACTATATAAACAAACTGAAAAAGAAAAACCACATGATCATCTCACTAGATGCTGAAAAAGCCTTTGACAAAATCCAACATCCCTTCATGATAAAGATCTTGGAGAGAACAGGAATAACAGGAACATATCTAAACATGATCAAGGCAATATATACCAAACCAATAGCCAACATCAAAGTAAATGGAGAGAAACTCAAAGCGTTTCCTCTAAAATCAGGAACAAGACAAGGCTGTCCACTCTCTCCATATCTCTTCAATATTGTACTTGAAGTTCTGGCTATAGCAATAAGACAAGAAAAGGGGATCAAAGGGATACAAATTGGAAAGGATGAAGTAAAACTTTCACTATTTGCAGACGACATGATAGTCTACATTAGTGACCCGAAAAACTCTACCAGGGAACTCCTACGGCTGATAAACACCTTCAGCAAGGTAGCAGGATACAAAATTAACTCAAAAAAATCAGTAGCCCTACTATATACAGATGATAAATCCAATGAGAAAGAAATCAGGGAAACATCACCTTTCACAATATCCACAAGCAACATAAAATACCTGGGGGTAACACTAACCAAAAAAGTGAAAGACCTGTACAATAAGAACTTTGAGACTTTAAAGAAAGAAATTAAAGAAGATACCAGAAAATGGAAAGATCTCCCATGCTCATGGATAGGTAGAATTAACATAGTAAAAATGGCAATCCTGCCAAAAGCAATCTACAGATTCAATGCAATCCCCATCAAAATCCCAACACAGTTTTTCACAGACATTGAAAGAACAATACTCAACTTTATATGGAAAAATAAAAAGCCCAGGATAGCCAAAACAACTCTTTACAATAAAGGATCTTCTGGAGGCATCACCATCCCCGACTTCAAGCTCTACTATAGAGCCATAGTTCTGAAAACAGCTTGGTATTGGCACAAAAATAGACTGATAGACCAATGGAATCGAATTGAAAACCCTGATATCGACCCACGCACCTATGGATACCTTATTTTTGACAAAGGTGCTAAATCTATACAATGGAAAAAAGACAGCATCTTCAACAAATGGTGCTGGTACAATTGGATTCGGACATGCAGAAAATTACAGATAGATCCATACCTGTCACCATGCACAAAACTTAAGTGCAAATGGATCAAAGATCTCAGCATAAATCCAACCACACTGAATCTTCTAGAAGAGAAAGTGGGAACTACCCTTGAACAAATTGGCACAGGAGACCACTTCCTGAACATTACGCCAGAAGCACAGACATTGAGGTCTGCAATTAATAAATGGGACCTCCTGAAACTGAGAAGCTTCTGCAAGGCAAAGGAAACAGTCAGTAGGATAAAACGACCACCCACAGAATGGGAAAAGATCTTCACCGATCCCACATCTGACAGAGGACTGATTTCCAAAATATATAAGGAGCTCAAGAAGCTAGCCACCAAAACACCAAACAACGAAATTAAAAAGTGGGGTGCAGAACTAAATAGGGAATTCTCAACAGAGGAATCTGAAATGGCTGAAAGACACTTAAAAAAGTGCTCAAAATCATTGGCCATCAGAGAAATGCAACTCAAAACAACTCTGAGATACCATCTCACGCCTGTCAGAATGGCTAAAATAAAAAACACCAATGACAATCTATGCTGGAGAGGATGTGGAGAAAAAGGAACACTCCTCCATTGCTGGTGGGAGTGCGATCTTGTAAGACCACTCTGGAAATCAGTATGGCGGTTGCTCAGAAAAATGGGAATCAGTGTACCTCAAGATCCAGCCATTCCTCTCTTGGGTATATACCCAAATAGGGCATGTACTTACAACAAGGACATATGTTCAACCATGTTCATAGCAGCATTGTTTGTAATAGCCAGAACCTGGAAACAACCTAGATGCCCCTCTATTGAAGAATGGATTGAGAAAATGTGGTACATTTATACAATGGAGTACTACTCAGCAGAAAAAAGCAATGGAATCTTGAAATTCGCAGGCAAATGGATGGAACTAGAGGAAACCATCCTGAGTGAGGTAACCCAGTCACAAAAAGACAAGCAAGGTATGTACTCACTGATATATGAATTTTAGACATAGAACAAAAGACTACCAGTATATAATGCTCTTCACCAAAGAAACTAGGAAACATGAAGGACTCTAAGGGTTAAATGGTCCCCAGGAATGGAAATGGCATGAACTCCCGAACTAATTGGGGGCATGAGGGGGGGGAAGGAGCTGCTACAATAAGAGCAAGAGAAGAGGAGAAGAGGAGAGGAAATGGAGGGGCAGAAACATTGAGTTGGGGGAAGAATAGAGGAAAGAGAGCAAGATGAGAGAAACGATATCAGAGGGAGCCACTGTAGGCCCGAGAAGGGATCAGGAACCAGGGAGATCTCCAGAGACCTACAAGGATGACACGATCTGACAATCCAGGCAATGGTGGAGAGGATAACCTAAAAACCCTCCCCCTAAAATGAGATTGATGACTTCTCTTTATGCCATCCTAGAGCCCTCACCCAGTGGCTGATGGAAACAGAGACAGACATCCACAGATATACAATGAGCCGAAATCGGGAATTTAGTTGAAGAGAGGGAGGAATGAAGAACGAAGGGGTCTGTACTAGGATGGAGAAACCCACAGGAACTGTTGGCCTGAACAAGGGAGAGCACATCGACCCCAGATGCTGTCCAGGAGGCCTGTACAAGACTGATCCAGACCCCAGAACATAGATGTCAATAAGGAGGCCTCTGCACTCCAGGGAGCCTCTGGTAGTGGATTAGTATTTTTCCCTGGTGCAAGAAGGGACTTTGAGAGCCCATCCCATATGAAGGGTTACACTCTGGCCCTGGACACATGGGGAAGGGCCCAGGATCAGCATAGGAAGACTTGGTGGACTTTGCTGAGCTCCCGTTGAGGGCCCTACCCTGCCTGGGGAGTAGTGGGTGGATGGGGTTGGGGGGATGGGCTGGGGGTGGGGGAGAAAGTTTGGGGGTGAGGGGAGGGAGAGGGAGAAGGGACTTGAAATAAGCTTGTTCCCTAACTAGAACTAATAAAATAAAATTTAAAAAAAAAAAAAAGAAGGATGGAGGCACACAGGCAGCTCTCTTTCACCTGACTGAGCTGACTAGGAGGCATTTCAGGGTCTGTCCTGCTCTGGTGCAAACGTGGTCACTGGATCCCTTTCGTGAGTACTTTCCTCCAATAAACTACCATTTATCAACCTAAAAAAAAAAAAAAAAAAAAAAAAAAAAAAAGAATTTTTATCATTGTGACAAATATCTTAAAGAATAGCTTAAAGGAGACAAAAGATTCATTTTTCTCATATGGGCTCAGAAGTTTCAAAAAATGCTGACTGTTTTCTTTTGGTTCTGTACCCTTGATAAGGCTTCATATCATGACTGTAACACGTGTTGGAATAAGTCATGCCATCTTACTGGATACTGAATGATGGGATGGAAGGAGGAGGAAGGGAGAGAGGGAAGAAGGGACAGAGGGACACACATGCACATACACTACCACATACACCGAAAGAAAGAGGGGGAGGGAAGCAAGAAGGGAGGGAAGGAGGGAGAGAGGGAGAGAGAAGGACAGAGGGAGGGATTGAGTTCAGGTTCAAGGGACCAGATATTTAGACGCATACAGCCATCTTTACCCTTTTTCTCGTTATCCCCTAAAGATTAAATTACTCAATTACTTGAAATGAAGAGAAAGCTGAGCTATTAAAACTAATAAATCCAAAATATTAAGTTTATATCATCTGTCACAAAAGTACATTTGGTTGGGGACTAAGCCTTTAATATATAATGTCATTGTCAATAATTTTACATCCCAATTATAACATTCTTAACAATTGCAAAACTATAAATAAAAAATGGTTGGGAAAATGAATATAAAGTTATCTTTTTTGGAGACAAGGTTCCTCTGTGCTGTGTAGCTCTGGCTCTCCTGGAACTTACTATGTAGACAAGGATGGACTCAAACTTAGAGCTCTGCCTACCTGAGTCCTAGGATTAAAGGTATGTGTCATCACTGCCTGGCTTAAAGGTATTATTATGGGTACAGACAATTGTAAGAGTCCTAACACACACACACACACACACACACACACACACACACACACACACACACACACTCCAATTTAGAAAACTTAGGGATTTTGCCTCTATCTAAGAAATGATGGCACACAGTTTGGTGGCTGGAAAGTGGAGTCTCAGACCTCTACCATTCATCACTTGTATTATATATATATAGGGCTTGAAATCAGAGTTTTAGTGATATACTGCTGTTGTGGCTTTTGTTGGCAGTATTGTCAGTTTCTCAGATATTAATCTATTGATAGAAAATAAAGGTTGGGTCTTTTATATAGAATAGAATTCCTGTGAGGAAGATCTATGATACAAAACAAACCTTGGACAAACATCCCAGGTTCCCTCATCTCTAGGGAAACAGGTTACAATGGAATCAGTTTCAACAGAAAACTTCAGGTAGCAACACTGTTTCAAGGTCCACTGCTGTTATCCCCCAGATCCTGGAACACACCATGGTTTGACAACTGACTTGTCATAAAGGTGGAATTCTTAGGGGAATAAAATATTTAAAACTTTCTGTATCAAAAAAGAAAAAAAAATTCTCAGGGTTATATGTTACCTCAAGGGAAATTCTAATTCTTTAGAAAAATGTTTGAAGGAACGTTTGAACTTTCTTTTCCTCTATTAGGAAGAATGTAATACTACTTGACAATGAATGCCTGAATCGAGAGATCATATTTGTTGTGATGTAGATATCCACATTATTAAAGAAAGCCAGGATGAATACCATACTTAGAGAATTTTCTACTCAGGCTGCCTCTCAGAAGCTGAGCTTCCAACCTGCCTCTCAGAAGCTGAGCTTCCACTCTTGGGCATGGTTTTGGCTGCTTCCCATGAAATTTCATGTTGTAAGTTAGGATTAAAAGGAAAACAAATTTTTGATTAGGAAAAATACAAGATGTGAATCTGTATTGAAATCAAAAATTAAATGTTGTAATTAATAGTAATTTGTGGAACAGATATATTCAACATATAAATCTTGCTTGACAGGATCCTAGATATAAATGGTAGCTAACAACAAAATTTTCAATAATAAGAACCCGAAGCATCATAACATATGCATTATATGGCAAATGAAAGCTATGATTAATATCTTGTATTACTGTGATATAATAGTTATGCTGTACTCATCATAGATGCCTTAAATGACCAATGCATTTTTTTACAGAAAAATGCCCATCTCCATAGGAAGGTATATAAGTTCTTAAGCTTGTGATGCCTGTTCATTTTCTCAGGCTCATTTCTTCCTCTAGTTTTATTAAATGTCTTAGCCTTTCTTGCATCCCTCAAGAATCAGGTCAGTGTCTTTCCTTCAAGAACATGTTTTGCCCTTCTCATCCTCAATTTAATTTAAATACTCCCCTGGCAGACTCTCCTAGCACTTATTGCATTAAATTGAAAACATTTGTCTACTTCTCTGTCTTCTTCAGTGGACAGAGTTCCTTGAGGACCAGAAGCTTAACTATCATTTGTACTCTCTTCACACCACAACTCTAAGCACACAGTGCTCACTGAGCAAACACTTTTGAAATGACAGCTACCTGCCCAATCTTGTGGTGCCTCAATTACTAGACAGATTTTTCTACCTTTAGGAAATGTATTTGATCATACTGGATATTACAGACTAAATATCTAAAATTCCAAAAGTAATAAAAGAATAAACACTTGAGTGATCATTCACATTATGAAGTTGACTTTTTAGACAACTAAAATTGCCTTTTTGCTGGGCGTTGGTGGCGCACACCTTTAATCCTAGCACTTGGGAGGCAGAGGCTGGCAGATCGCTGTGAGTTCGAGACCAGCCTGGTGTACAAGAGCTAGTTCCAGGACAGCCTCCAAAGCCACAGGGAAACCCTGTCTTGAAAAACCAAAAAAAAAATGCCTTTTTAAGTGTACATCATGGCTCTTTAGTTGATTGAAATTTTGTAGTCATGATGCAAATGTAAATCCTGATCCAACTTATAAAGAAATTGTATATATACTTTCTTTCTAAGTTGACTATTTCCAAATAAAACAACAGAATTTCTTACCACTTTATATATTTTTTGCAAAACTATGTTTAATGACTAGAAATTTAAGTTAAATGTAAAATGATAGATGACACTATCAATTATTTTACCTTCCATTGTGATACCTAACCAAAAATATATTACATAATTTATTTGAAATGTTAATATAATGATGAAAACATAAATTGAATATATATATATATATATATATATATATATATATATGAGATGTTATTTTGTTTCAGGAGGAAAAAAATCAATCTAATATAATTTGCAGGAGATGTGTAGTGTAAATATACCTCTTATACATATTGTTATGTACTTTCTTCCCTTATACTTTCTTCTCTATAATCTCTTTGAGCCAAAAAATATGACATTATTAGCACCATGTCATAGGAAGCCACATATCATGCTAGAAAGCCTGCTGGGCAGCTTGCTTTACCTTCAATAATTTGCTTAATGTTCTCATAAAAATCATCTTCTGCAGAGACTATTGGGAATTGAATGTAGATGTTATCTCTTCCTCTGCAACACAATTTAGGTCTCAGTTTAATGCATTTAAAACTTTTATTTAAAGCATAAGAGCCTAAGCTTTTATATGTTAGCCGGGGTTGAGGATGCAGCTCAACTGTGGAGTGGTTCCCTTACCTACGTGAGGTCCTAGACACTAGCATGAGGAAATACTCACAGAGAACAAACAAATGTTGGTTCTATAGGCTATCACTCATGAACCATGGAAAGAATATTCAATAACAAAACTTATAAAGAAGTTCTAAAGTAAGAATTTAGAGGGGGGAGGGTTATATGATACAGGAGGATCAGGGAAGCCAGGAGAACACAGGCCACAGAAACAACTAAATAGGGCTCATAGGGGCTCACCTAGGCTGAAGCTGCAACTACAGAGCCTACATGGGTCTGAACCAGGAAGTGGGGATCTCTCTCTCTCTCTCTCTCTCTCTCTCTCTCTCTCTCTCTCTCTCTCTCTCTCATGGACCTTTTCCTCCTACTACGTTTCATTGTCCAGCCTTGATATGACAGTATATGCCTACTCTTACTGCATCTGTATATACCTAGTTTGGTCACTGGAAGACTGTTATTTTCTGAAGGGAAACCAAGAAACAGAAGATCTGGGAGAGAGTAGATACTGGGGGAGTTTGGGAATGAGGAGAGGAAGGGGAGGCTGCCTTTGGGAATTATTGTATGAGAGAAGAATAAATATTGTGTGTGCTAGCATACATGATAATAGAAGTGTGAGTGCCTCAGTACACAGGTGGAAGTAAGTCCAAAACTTTGGTTGTTTTTGTCATTGCTTTCTCCCACTGAGTCAAAAATTTCTGCTTTTAGTTTTTCTTTGTAACTATTCATTAAGCCTCTGAGATTTCTCCATTTGAAGCATAAATTTTAAGACACTTTTGCTAGAGATGGAATTGATGCAGCTTGGAAACAGTCAAAAGTACTCTCGTAGGATTGAGAGCCTCTACTGAAGAGAAGATGAGAATAAAGTTTTAGCCTGACATAATGAATTTGTATCATTTCTATGCTCACATTGGAGAATTTTTAATGCCTAGAAGAGATGTGCTACATGGTTTATAATTAAAGAACAGGTAGAAAAAAGTAAACAAGCAATCACAACCAGAATACAATGACAAAAGTGACTTACGGAAGCCAATTTATTTTAGCATAAGTTTACAGAGGGAAAGTTTATAATTCTAGAAAGGAATGACATCTGGTGGTTACAGCAAGGATCTGAGAGATCATACCTGAGAGAGAGAGGGAGAGAAAGAGAGAGAGAGAGAGAGAGAGAGAGAGAGAGAGAGAGAGAGAGAGAGAGAGAGAGAGAGAGAGAGAGCCAGCACTGGGGCAAGGCTATAAACTCTCAAATCCCACCCCCAGAGTTGAATGTACTTTCTCTCCAGGGCTCTGCAATCAGAAGGTTCTCTAACCTCACCAAGCAGTGCCACCTTCTGGTGACCAAGTGTACAAATTTGCAACCTAATAGAGGACATTTTTTTTTTTTTTTTTTTTATTGAAACCACCACACTCCACACCCTGTTTATTGAGACGAAGTCTCTCACTGAATCTGGGGCTCACTGACTCGGCTAGGCTGGCTGGCCAGTGAACTTTGACATTTGTCTTTCTTCCAGACACTGGAATGTACCACCCTGTCCGGGGATCGAACTAAGATCATCAAGCATATGTAGCAGTCACTTTACCAACTAAGACCGTCGCAGCCCCTGCCCCACAATGCATCTGTTTTAATCCACCAAATATAGGGTGACATAAACTCTGAGGAGTTCATATGTTCTGGAGAGTACTGTGGTTTGTGTCAGAACCTGCCAACCTGATGAACAGCACTGAAATGTGATTTGAGGTTTAAAGGAAAAACAAAGAGACAAGACAGAGAGTTGCACACGGGAGGACTGTCAATTTATACTGCTGCGGCCTGCTGTTCATTGTGTACATAAGCACTGTATTTGCTTTGCTCCTTTGCTCAACTTCTTTGCTCAGAAATAGGCAAAGGAGCATCAGCAAAGAATACTACATTGGGACACACATCATGATCTGAAGGCACCTCAGATTCTAGGAAGAGTCAAACCACTTTTCTGTTCTCAAAGAGGTAACATGCCTGATGGTTTTCTTGGCAAAACAACTTGTTTGCCCTATTTCAGCAAAGTTGAGCAAAACAAGTATGCATTTTTTGACCCTTTAGACCAAGGTGGAGTCACTAACACTCCCACAGTTTTGGACATGGTTTGAACGTGCCCATCAATGTCTCATGTGTTGAGAGCACGTTCTTCCCTCTGATTATGTTGGGAGGCAGGGTTTGGTGGAAAGTTACTATTAATCCCTTTCCGTGCTCAGACCCTGTCTCAACTTGGAATCTCTTCTTACACACAGCCCACCGTGATGGCTGCTACCATGATGGACGCAGTCAAGGAGTCCTTCCCAGGGCAGGTGCTGTGCTGTTGGACTTTGAGTCCCTCTGAACTTAGGAAGTGAAGAAAGGAGGACAATTTTGTGTCTATGAACAAAAGTCTCTATGTAATACATAGAGAGACTTGTCACAAACACCAAACAAAAAGCACTCCCAAAGCAAAATTAAATTTATGGGTTAAATAAACTTTCCTTATATTAAAAAAAGGAAAAAGAACAGATAGTAAATATTATTGTTGCTTTGGGTTTCTATCTCAAGTTTCATGTACTTACTTTTTATTTACATTCCTTTGCCAGTAATATCAGGATATAAAACAAGTGGGGAAGGGTTAGAGAGGATTGGAAATAAAGAATAGCTGAAGAGGACCCATTTGCTTTTCAGCACAGCCTTTTACAGCTGATAACATCCTGCAATGCCAGATCTAAAGAATCTATCACACTTACCTGGACTCTGTAAGAATATGCACTCACATAACTATATCACCCACACACACACCCACACACACTCAACACACTATTTTAACACAACAATAAAAGTAAAAATTAAAGAATATATCAAACAAACAACAGGAGGGGACATGGTATCTTGTAATGTTTGCATGTGAGCAGAACTCTTACTACAGATTTAAACTAAGATAGAATTTTAAAGAAGTGCCTCAAGTAGTCTGAGCATTACCCATGATTATATCAGACTAGGATACATGGCTAAGAATACAACAATAAAGGGATAGTGTCCAGCAGGAGTGAGAAGTAAGGCAGTTATAACTCTTAAGACCTATAGAATGTACTCTGAAGTGTTCACCAGATATTGGTCAGTGCAGGTTCATAAAATATTTACAAGGACTGGGACAAGAACTTTTTTAGGAAATTGGAATTATCTAATTCTCAAGAAACAGATGGACAAACCACAGTATTATTGAAAGCTGCCTCAGTCAGTTTTGGAAAACATTTAAACCTAGACTGAACCATTTTGTTTTTTTCCAACTATTTCTCCAAGCAATTTGCAGATGCAGCCATACCAATTAACCTGCTATAAAAGGATGTTTTGTAATAATTTTAAGAAACTGTGCAAAACCTATTATGGTAATTGTTATTTCCTGCATCAGCCAGGAATTACCAAGTCTGCAGAATTCAAGAAAACAACTCATGCTCATATTAACAGAATTTTGATTGAGTTAATAAATAAAAAAAAAACTAAGCCTATGCTAAAACAGATGGGAGAGTCATCAGAGAAAGATATTTAAAAGTTACTTTGCCTACAGTCCATTTATGAAAACAAATAATAAGAATAGTTGTGGATTATGTAAAGAGTTATTATTTGTAGATGGATTTTCTGTTCTGCCTGGTCCTACTACTCTTACTTCCAAATAAATACAGAGTCATATATTAATTATAAACTATTTGGCCAATGGCTCAGGTGTCTTACTGGTTATCTCTTTCTTAATTATTAACCATTAACTATTAATCTGTATTTCTACATGGCCTTATCTTACTGGAGAATGCTCGACTTCTTATCTTCCATGTAGCAACAATGGTTTTCATCTGGCAGCTCCTCTCTTCTTCTTCTTCTTCTTCTTCTTCTTCTTCTTCTTCTTCTTCTTCTTCTTCTTCTTCTTCTTCTTCTTCTTCTTCCCAGAATTCTCCTAGTCTGGCAGACCCACCTATACTTCCTGCCTGGCTACTGGCCAATCATCATTTGTTTAACAACCAATAAGAGAATGATATATTCAAAGCAAATAGAAGAATATTCCCAGATTTTTTCAGATTATAAAGAAGATTAGGGACTGTGGAACAAAAGATAACTAAACTTGAATCTACAGTTACAGAAAATACTAATAATTAAGTTAAGAAAATAAGAATAATAAAAGGAATCAAGTGTGTATTTTGATTAAGGTAACAATAAAGAAATAGGTGACAGAGCTTGAATAAATTTTGACCACACAATATTAAAGTTACTAATATTTAAAACTTCAGATTCCTGAAGTATAAAAGACTTGAAGAAAATTCCAGTGTCTTGGTTTATCATGTTTCCTTTAATGAGAGAAGAAATTATGTTAAACAAAAACTTTTATAAAAGAAACAAAGAAAATTCCAAGAAGAGAAAAAAATGGAAATCCAAGAAAACAATCCTAAGAATTCTAGTTCATTTTGAAAATATTGAATGATCCTAGATGCAAAATGTCTATTACTGGTATGAAAATAGAAGTTACATGAGATAGTATTACCTAATTTCTTATAATGAAATATCCAACTAATATAACTACAAAATATATTTTATTATGAAACAAATTAAAACTACTGGGCTAAAATTTTCAAGTGTTGAAAATGAAGTTAACATGTATGTGGTTTTTCTTACCAGAAATAGTATCTGGATGTGAGAAAATATGTGTAATGGATTAAAACAAGACATTTTATGTTACAATTTTGCAGGCATTGAAAGTGTTTTCTAAGGAAGATATGACATATTTCCAATACATAATTCCAATATATATATATATATTATATATATATATATATATATGTATGCATATAAAAAGTAAGAAGAGCATAAAAGAAAAGCAAGAAACTTTGATAGAGTAATTGAAGATGTTTCCTCTTTGGTTTAGAATCTATTCCCCAGGCATATAAATATCTCAAAACCCACTAACAAGAAACATTGCAAGTTTCAAAATGAGAATGTATTTCAACAGGAATCACATTAAAGGAAATATGTGAATAAAAATAACCATGTGAAAATACTTAGACAGTAGTTGGCTCTTTATAGCAAAATTAAATTATTTCAAATGAATGATTAAAATAAACCTCTTGGACAGCGCTGGAGAGAAGTCTCAGCATTCAGGAGCACTGACTCCTCTTCCAGAGGACCCAGGTCCAATCCCAGAACCCACTCGGCAGCTCACAACTCTCTGTAACTCCAGGTCCACAAGATTCAACTCCTTCACTTAGACATACATGCAGGCAATACACCAATGCCTCTAGATGCTAAACATTTAAAATAAGATTGATTAGACAAATAATATTAGTACACGTATATACTTAATTTAAGAGTATATAAGGTTGTATATTAGAAAACTATTCTTTTTCTTCAAAAGTGTGTTTGTGTGAGAGAGAGAGTGTGTGAGAGAGAGAGAGAGAAAGAGAGAGAGAGAGAGAGAGAGAGAGAGAGAAGAAAGAAAGAAAGAAAGGAAGGAAGGAAGGAAGGAAGGAAGGAAGGAAGGAAGGAAGGAAGGAAGAGCGTGTGTGATGCAGCTATCCCAAGAGGTCAGAGACACTTTTTAGACAGAGACTTGTGAAAGTGTATAGTGATTTATGATTTATTAAAAGTTGACTGGGGAATTCAGAAAACAATGTCAGCCACAAGCCTTAGAAGTCAGGCAAACACCTTTAATCTCAGCAGTCAGAATCTAGGAGGTGATGGGTACACACCTTTAATCCTAGAACTCAGGATTAAGAAGGAGAAGGACCTCTCTGAATTCAAGGCCACTGAGGGATACATGAGATTGAACCAGTGTAAAAGAGTAACAGATCTCACACCTTTAATCACAGCATTAGAGGGATATAAAAGACATAAGCAGGGCCATCATTAGTCAACAGAAGTGAATTCATTTTCCTGCCACTCTGAAGATAGGGGCATTCATTCTCCAGTCATGCTGAGGAGAGGTAGCAGTTTGAGGATTGGTGAAGAGTTCATGATTAGCTCAATCCTTTCAGTCTGAGTTAGAGGTGAGAGCTAGTGGCTGGCTACTTTGCTTTTTTTAAGTTCAGTTTGAAGTTTGAACCTTAATATCAGTCTCTGGATCTTTTATTTTTCATGTTACAAAAGTGTTTTTACAGCAGATGTATTTATAACTGAAAACTAGAATTACTCTGGTTTTTCTACAAATGAATTAACAACAAAATATGGAATATGTGCACAGTAGGATGTTGTTAATAAACTCTTGATGTGCTGGCAAGTTCTGATGGTTAAATACTGGAAAGCAACAGTACATGTGTGTTTTAAATGAGTGCAAGGGATATTCATAATAAAAAAATTATTGAATCTATGGAAAGAGGGTAACACTGGAAGAATGGAAAGAAATTATTAAATGGCATAGGACTTTGGGAATAGGAAGGATATTTACTATTTAAGCATGGTAATGAGGCAGTTAATATATATATGTATATATATATACATATATATATGTAATATTAATTATACTTGGCCAATTTTCCCACAATAAAACACTGTATGAAATGAAAAGAAAATATTTTGAGACATTAAACTTTATATTTTTGGAAACTTTGAATGTGATATAAAGCCCCTACATTTTAAAAATTAAATAAACATTAAGACCCAAATTCAAAATGCTTCCCCAAACTTATTTCATTATCTTAAATTTACTACTTTAGAATCACATATTTAGTTCTTCTTCTGTTAAAATATTACATTAAACTTGGAAAACAGATAAAAACCTCTTTATTAAGAAGTTCACCAGTGATTTATTCTCTGTGAATTAGTGGTGTTACTTCTTACTAAATTAAATTAGAAAAGTTTAAATTTTAATTTGAAAAATGCCTGTATTTTAACTATATTATATGATACCAATAAAAATGTAGCCTGCACAATTTTGTATTATTTTAATTGTGAATCAAAATTAATTAGGATATGATCATAATTTTCATAGTCCACTAATTAACCTATGATGCTGTAGATACATAATAAAGCATGAGAAAACTAAAACCTCTGTATTTCATGGAATTACTATATTAACATGCATGGAATCCAATGAATATTGAAATGTAATTTAAGTTTCCTACTGATAGTATACATGCCAACAAATAGGATCAAATTCATCATATATTCTCTGCCTCTATATATACCAGACCACAAGGTCTTTTCAATACTCTGTTGATCACTGAAAGATTTTCATTTTTCATGATCATAGCCTGCTTACTGAAGTTAAATTTTAAAAATAGGAAAACAAACAATAACAACAGTAAAAACACTTTCCCCCTCTTTGAAGACAGTTTAATTACTGTGTGAATTTTCACCAACCATCACACAGTGAATCTACAAGGATTAGACCCATAACACATGACAGTTCTGGCTACCATATTATTATTTCCATGGAAGCCATTATCAGTTATGATCAACAACATCATCTGCTGATGTTTTGTGAACTACTTGTCAATTCAGGTCAAACATTCTCTATTCCAAGAAACAAAAGAAAGTTTGTCTGGAGACTTGATTAGGGAACATGCAGGTATCTCCTTCACAACACACAAGTTCTTTAATCTAAGAAACTTTTACTGGATTGATTATATTTTACATCTATAGTAGATGGTTTATATTTAGGATACTTAAAAACATCCAACCTTGATGAACCAAGAAAACTGTAAATTTTAAAACTGATTTTTTCTCTTTTTATTTTAGAAGCAGTCTTATTTTACACATCAATCCCCACATTCCCTCACTTTCCATCCACACATCCCCCCACTGACCCTCCCAAACCATCCACCACCCACTTCCCAAGAATAGTAAGGCCCTCAATGGGGGACCATAAAAGCCATCCCAATGTCCATTTGTGCATTAGGGATAAACACTGGCTCCACTGTTAGAGGTCCCATAGACTGCCCTGGTCTCCTAGCTGACACCCACAGTCAGAGGACTTGGTTCTGTCCAATGCTGGTTCTCCAGCTTTTAAGTCTAGGGTCTCCGTGCTCTCACTAGGTCAGGTCAACTGTTTCCGCGGGTTTTCCCATCTTTGCTGATCCCTCCTCCCTCTCTGCAACTAGATTCCAGGAGTATGGTCCAGTGACTGCTTCTGCTTTGATCAGCTACAGGATGAAGGCTCTAGGAATGGCATTATAGGGAAAGGGCATCAAAGGCAGCCTATCCACCACTGCCTAGATTATTTGTTGGGGTCATGCCTGTGGATCCCCTCTCCCCAAACTTATACTGGCTCCCTCTATCAAAACATCTCCCTCCTTGCCCTTCTCTTTCCCTCCCCTGTCTCAGTCCTCCTGATCTCTCCTATTCTTTCCCTTTCCTTTCTCACCCTCTTCCCTTCCTACCTCCCTCTTCTCTCACCACCCCCATGCTCCCAATTTGCTCAGGGGTTCTTGTTCCTCCCCATTCTTCAGAGGAACATGTATTCTTCTCTTGGGGTCCTCCTTGTTTGGGAATGCAAACTTGTAAAACCACTTTGTAAATCAGTATTGTGGTTTCTCAGGAAAATGAGTCTACCTCAAGATCCAGCAATTCTTCTCTTGGGCATATACCCAAAGAATGAAAATTCATACAACAAGGACATATGTTCTTCTATGTTCATAGCAGCATTTTTTGTAATAGCCAGAACCTGGAAGCAACCTAGATGCCCCTCAACTGAAGAATGGATTGAAAAATGTGGTACATTTACAGAATGGAATATTATGCAGCAGAAAAATATAATGTAATCTTGAAATTGGCAGGCAAATGGATGGAACTGGAAAAAAAAAAACATCCTCAGTGAGGTAACCCAATCACAGAAAGACAAGCAGTGGATGTACTCACTCATATATTAATTTTAGACATAGAGCAAATGGCTACCAACCCACAGGAGATAAAGCTGATTCTTTAGATTTAGTAATATAGCTGTCATTTGCAGAATACTGGTAAGGTTAGCTCTCAGCTTGTGTGAAATGGCAAGAAACTGCTTTACACTAAGAGATGAACATACTCTGCATGTATTTCACAGATTTTCTAATCCACAGTAAAATGTACTTACATGTAAATCATATCTAAAACAATAGTTGTTTAGATGTCATTTACTTAAAATAACTATATATGAGGAGACTAAATGTGAGATACTCATATATTTTCCTGTGTTACAAAATATTTAAGAATTCAAACAAGAATCTCGGCATATAAACTTAATTTACTCATTTCCAGTTACATAATTCAGAAATTCATTGGCTGTTTTCTTTCTTTCCTTCCTTCATCCATCCATCCTTCCTTCTTTCCTTCCTTTTTTCTTTTATTTCCTTTCTTCTTTTTTCATTTCTTTTTGAGACAGGGTTTTCATATATATTTCTCAGGATTTCCTTGACTGCTCTTTCTTTCCTTCCTTCATCCATCCATCCTTCCTTCTTTCCTTCCTTTTTTCTTTTATTTACTTTCTTCTTTTTTCATTTCTTTTTGAGACAGGGTTTTCATATATATTTCTCAGGATTTCCTTGACTGCCCTTGAATTCACTTTATAGACCTGGCTGGCCACAAACTCAGAGATCTGTCTGAGTCTGACTCCAGAATGCTGGAGTAAAGGTTTACACTCCCACTGCCTGGCCTCATTGGTCTCTTTCAATGGTTATTAATGTTACATACCCACTACTTTCATTTATTTAAAATATTTTAGGAACTTCATACAATTTATTTTGATCATATTCACAAACCCCACCTGTACTCATCCCAGATCCACCTCATATTCCCTCTCTCTCCAATTTTGTGTCCACTTTTTTTCATTAAACACAACAATTCTGATTAGTGTTGTGCATATACTCTTGGGTGTGAGCTCATCTTCTTGAGTGTGGACAATGTACCAAAAGCCACTATAGAAATTTCATCTATTTTTGGTCATTTGTTTGTTTGTTTTTTGAGACAGGGTTTTTCTGTAGCTTTGGAGGTTGTCCTGGACTTGCTCAGTAGACCAGGTTGGCATGGGACTCACAGAAATCCACTTGTCTTTGCCTCCTGATTGCTGGAATTGAAGGCATGTGCCACCATCACCAGGCTGAAATTTAATCTTTTAATGGGATATCTGTGTCAATTCTGCTCCTCCTGTGATTCAAATAGCTTTGTGGAATAGGAGGAAAACAGATTGTAACAGTTGAAAGTAGTGGATGACTAGAAGATGACAGCATTTCATGGACACGACAGGAAAGATAGACATGAACTCCCAGTGGTTGTATCATGTTCTACAAGACCAGTGAAAACTCAAACTAGACAAAATAGCAGCAATGAGAAAGGGGCATGAATTATCCCTGACACCCAAGGAAGTATCATCAATTGATAACTGCAAGGAAAGGAAAAAAAAATCTGTGCACTCCTTTACATTTTAATGTAATTTCTAGCTCTTTGACAGTTTCATACTATATAATTTTCTTATAATCACTACCGTTCCAAACTGTTATGCAATTCCCCCTTCTTTGTATACAATTTTTAGATATCTATGTATGAAGTTTATATGTGTGTACTTCTGTGTGTAAATTTAGGTACATTTTTGAAATGTACTTTTTTGAAAGGTCAGAAGTTACCCTAGGTTGGGAGTTCTTACAATCAATTTTGTTTGAAACTGGGTTTTGTACTGTACATACCAAATCTAGTTTGTACCCAAGGTCTGTGAAGTTTCTGCTTCTGATTCTCATCTTCCCATATTACTTTGAGGGATACAGGTACATGCTGCAATATCTAGATTGACATGGGTTACATGTCAATCTAATTGCAATTCTAATTGAGATTCTCAAGCTTGAACAGAAAATGCTTTACTCATTGAGCATGTCTCTCACCATGCCACACCATTGTAATGAATAATGCAATGTTTTAAAAATAAAATGTTCTTACCAAGAGTACATATGAGAGTGTCATTTCAGATGTGCTGTGTTTTGTGCATGTTTGCTAACACATTAATTTGGACAGCACATTTATTGCAGTGCATCTGGACTTCAGAAAAGCAATTTATTAGGTCTTCCATGATGTCCTTGAGAATGAGGATTCTTTTTGTTTAGAGGAATGATGGCATTTTCAGTGGATGATCACATTTATAGAACTCTGTTGGCAAAGTATATTCTAGTTAAATATGACAGAGCATTTGCTTTTCTCTGCTTTATGGGGGGTTTTTGGTGTTGTTTTTGATGACATACATGATTAGTATTTCATTCAACACAAAGCTGAAATTGATATCTATCATGTTAGGTGACAAATATCACATATAAACAAGAAAGGTCAAATGTACCCTCAGAGGGTTGATACCTTAAAAATCATGTTACATTAGAGAAGTGCTCTATAAAGTAACCTCCAAAGCAAGAAAGATCATAGTTATCACAGTCTATTCTGCAACTTGGTTAAATGCATCACATCATTTTGAAAAGTATTTGTT
>NW_023277130.1:0-14968 GCF_003668045.3 Cricetulus griseus
TTCTTGCACAAACTGTGTTACAAGAGTTGTCATAAGGGGAGGGCCTATGCCCTGCCCCAAATGACTTGACAGATTTTGATGGGAGAAGGAAATTAGATGGTTTCTATATTAAATAAATGGTATTAAACCATTTCTATTTAAATAAAATCTATAAAATTGTTCCAGATGGATTGAGGTGTCAGAGCTGGAGGGACTGTTCTGTCTGAGACATTTGATCTCTGATCATCCAATAGGGAAGCTCCTAATATGAATCCTAGCTGGGAACCCCTAGCCAATGTGGGGTTCTGGTGGGATGTTTGCAGTCAGGATAACAGGATAACTGGTGGCAAGTATTTTGTTGGTTCTTACCATGGTTGTCTTCTGCCTTTGCTGAAATGAGTTGTAAGAAAGACCACAAGTTAGACCATGGTGAGTATATAGTGTTCACAGAAGGTCTGTTGAGCTATCATTTCATTTATTTAGTTAGTTAGTTATTCACTGCTGGTTTTTCAAGAAAATGTTTCTCTGTGTAACATTCGTGGCTGTACTGGGATCCCCATGTAGACCAGTCTGTTATGATCTCACAGAAATCTTATTGCCTCTGCTTCCCAAGTGCTGTTATTAAAGGCATGTACCACCACCACCCAGTGAGCTTTCAATTCTGTTGGGACTTGAATGGAACATGAGCCAGAGTGTAATTCTGTTGATACATGTGGTGACCTGGGCAGTGGCCTTTGTACTCTGTGCTTCTCAGGATGGATTTACTGTGTAATGGGAGACTCTGCCACAGTGCCATTGGGGGATATAATTCTTGCAGTATTGCTTTCCAGTGTTTATATGAGGGAAGTGCTTTTGGTTGCAGTTGGAAAAAGTATGGTTGCTAGAAATTCTGAATATTACATTCAATTTTCATGTTTGTATTAAAAATGCTGCAAATAGTTTAGGAACTTGTAGAAAAATGGTGACATGGATCCTTTTTTTTGAATACATGATTAGAATGCTTCTAACTTAGTGGTGCAAATAACCACAATGATGTGATTCACTGAAGTTTAGTTTCAGGAGAAAAAGGGGTTTCTGATATGCAGAGGCATCTCAAGTGTGCATGGTACTCTGCAGGTAGATTAGGCAGATTCCATGATATTTGTCATAGGCCATGGAATGAGATTTAAAATGACTTTTCTTTTTCTTTGCATTTTTTTGGTTCAGGGAACATTTCTTGCCCTTTTCAATTTTTATAAAAACAAATTTGTTTTAAATGTCAATCATTCCTCTCACCTCCTCCTCCCGTCTCACTCACTGACCCCCTATTTCATCCCCTTTCTGCTCCCCAGTGAAGGTGAGGCCTTCCATGTGGGATCTTCACAGTATGTTATATCATTTGGAGCAAGGCATAGGCCCACTCCTATAAGCTGAGAGAATGGGCTCCCAAAGTCCATTCATATACTAGGGATGAATTGTAATCCACTACCACAGGACCCATAGTTTTCCTAGGCCTCCTAACTGACACCAATGTTCAGGTGGCCTGGATCAGTCTTATGCTGGTTTTCCAAGCTACCAGTCTGTGGTCCACTTGTTAGGGTCAGCTATTTCTGTGAGTTTCTCCAGCCTGGTCTTGACTCATTTGCTCATCACTTCTCTCTATCTGAAACTAGATACCAGGAGTTTGCCTCAATGTTTACTGTAGGTGTCTTCTTCTGCTTCTATCATCTACTGGATAAAAGCTCTAGGGTGGCATATCAGGTAATCAACTATCTCATCTGAGAAAGACATATAAGGTAAACTCTTGACAATTGCTTAGACTGTCAGTTGGTGTCATTGTTGTAGGTCACTGGTAATTTCTCTAGTGCCAGTTTTCACTTTAAACCTATAATGGCTGTGTCTATTATGGTATCTCTGTTCTTGATCTCCTATATTCTTCCCATGACTCCTTTCTGCTTCCTCAATTCCTCCTCTACCCTCCTCTTCTCACCTTCTCTTTCTCCTAAGTCCCTCTCTCCACCCGCCATACTCCCAATAATCTGAGGAGACCTGGGGACATTGACGTGTGCAAGAAGTTGACCGTTTCCAGACTTTAAATGGCAAAAGCCATAAATGGTCTTCTTAGTACTTAATTGGCTTTTGTTGTAGGACATGAAAGATGAGAATGTCAGAGTAATGGCAGATTCTGATGGTCATCGTCAATATTTCAGTGGGTAAATTCTCTGGAGGGCACCATGCAGTTTGGCCTTATCTACATGCATTGAGAGATATGTGTCTTAGGATATTCAGGCTAAAGACAATTTCTCCTGAGACACAATGCACCTTCTGGTTCCTGATGAATTAATGCACTCCATCAGTCAGGGAAGCATTCAAGCTAATCTGTATTTCTGTATATGACTAATTAGCAATCAAGTATGAAAGCATAAGAAGAAAATTGTTCTAAGACATTAATCTTGTTTACTCCATATGGCTTGCAATTTTCTTATTATCCTGGCAACTACAACAGTATTAATCTTGGAAATTGCCACTATCTTATGTTCCTGATAAAGATATAAAAAGTCGGTTTCCCCTCAATAAAAAAGGCAAATACTTGTCTTGCTGTGACCCTCTAGGCCACGCTGGTTTCATTCTTTTTGGACTGTATTGGGTTACCTTGGCCTGGTAATTAAGCACAGGTTCTGAGAAGATTTCATGAAAAATTTAGCTAGAGTTCATCAGTGTGATATTTTTGACACAAATCTTTCTTAATCTATACAGGTCCCAAGAAACTCAATAAGGCTGAGTTTAAGAGTAATGGGCTGATGTCTTAGACAAAATATGGCTTCTGTTGATGGTTATTACTGTTTACTCCTTCAGGTCTACAATGAAAAGGACACAAGGAGGGAAGGATATGAAAGTGTCTGTTTTGTTAAGGAAAAGAGCATTAGTATTTTCTTATGGCAATTCATTGATGGAAAAGAGACAGTAATTTTCAAGGTTTTTAGCAGCATTAAAGAACAAGCCCTGCTCTGCATTTAAAGCCTAGGAAGGTAGCAATAGATTACGACTATAATGCCTTTAGTTTATTGAAGGAGTAGGCAAAGTAATTCCTTGTGTCAGGAACAACATTATTCAAAAACTGGCAAATTTGATCCAAGCTTGGGAGGGTCCACAAAATCATGGCAGAATCACCTACTTTTTTTTTTACTGACTATGCAAACAATAAAGATGCAAAATATAAAGGTGATGGATTCTTCTTCTGTGGTCAGTTCTTCAATATAGTACACATCTGTGTTTTGGACAGTCACACGCCAAGTGAAGAGTCTTCGAGAGTCCATTGCATGAAGCAGTTAAGATGAGGTTGAGTTGCATTTGAGACACACAGGATGTTGAGATGTCCATGCTATGAGACATCTGTCATGGAGACTTTCATAGGAGGAAGGGAAGTAGCAAATGTGTGAGATAGATAACTGAAGTGCTGGGGGTTGTATGGTATTTTGGTCATATTTTTATTGTAAATCTTGTGTGGAATCAGAGAAAAGAGCTACTAGTTAACTGACCAAAAAATACCACAGAGGTTTGGAAAACTGTGGAGAGTTTGGAGACAGGAATTAGTATGGAGAGGCTGAGAGAGGTTCTTTCTCTGTTTTAGATTGAGAAATGTAAGTGGTAGGAGTCACTGGTGGCTGCTCAACTGCTTCTCTGATCTTTCAGGTTCTTACCCCCATATCTGACTTCTGAATTTTCTTAATAAAGATTACTTATTCCAGGGGGCGTTGGTTCAAACCTTTAATATCCACACCCAGAAAGCAGTGGTAGTCAGATCTTTGTAAGTTTGAGACCAGACTGGTGTACAAGAGCTCTTTGCAAGAGAGCCTCCAAAGCCACAAAGAAACCCTACCTCAAAAACGAAAACAAAAAATAGATTACTTACATTAACACTTTATGAGGTTCCTTAAAAGATATGCTCAGTAAAGTAAAAGGGTAATTAAGACTTCCAGAGATAGAGTAAATCATAGATTATTAACTTCATATTTTTCAAATGCTACTGAAAAGGAAACAACAGCATTGGGAGATATTAGGTAAAAAAGAAACTGCTAAATTAAATCAATCTATATACTTTAGAGATAATTTGAGCTCAGAATAAAAACCAAGATATGTGTTGTATCAGGGAGGAGGTTTTGCTTTTGTTTCCACGGGGGGGGAGGGGGGGAACCCAGTGACCACTGAAAATGAGAAAGATTATATTCAAACAAAAGAAGATTTCTTAAAACACACAGTTGTTCATCAAACAGCATTGACATTCAATCCAAACTAATTCATGAGAGTAACAGATGTCTTTCATTGGATTAAATATAATTTGCCAAACGAGAAATCTGCAAAGGTATGTTGAGGCAGGTATTGTTTTTCTTTCAAAAACATAATATTCTCCAAGGAAGGAATGTAGATTACTAGTGTTCGGGGGGTTCTAGTACTGTGTCTGCTAGTCAAGATTATGTGTGTCACTGGGTTCTCATTTTTTTCAGACAGTTTTGGGTATATTAGCTGTACTGACTAAGCTATTTTTACATGTCTAAAAGACATTTTATTACTATGATCATTACAATCAGGGTCCTGATTCACATATATGTTTGAACACTTATAGCAAAAAAAAATAAAAAATTAATTCTAAGGCATTATAGTAGAATGCCTTAGAATTAATGATGGTATGGCTTATCTTTAGGCACATGAAAAAGCAGGAAAAATAATAGTTTAAC
This sequence comes from Cricetulus griseus, assembly GCF_003668045.3. Taxonomy (NCBI): domain Eukaryota; kingdom Metazoa; phylum Chordata; class Mammalia; order Rodentia; family Cricetidae; genus Cricetulus; species Cricetulus griseus. Next base: position 4,695 of record NW_023277130.1, read on the forward strand.
ATGTACAAGTCATTGGAAGCAAAGTTGTGAAAATGGGGTTCTCAAAAAATATACCTGGTGTTAAAGAATTTCCTCACTAGCCTCTCTGTCCAATCCGAGGATAATCAACAATGTGTTCATTATTCCAAAATTGTGTGAAATGGAAGCTGAATACTTCATCTAATTTATCCTGGGGCCTTAGGTGTGCCCCAGCAAAAAAATTCATAGACTAATAAATTCTTATGTGAAAACAAACTTAAAATTTAGTATTTCACAGTAGGATGGTTTCATTGTTTACTTACATAAAAGGACATATCATACTTCCTTTTGAACTTTAACACGTGGTACCTGTGCTAGTCTAAATGCAATTGCTTCCCATGAGCTCACAGGGAGTGGCACTGTTATGAGGTTGGTTTCTTGCTGTAAATATGGATTTATTGAAGCAAGTGTGTCGTTGGGGGTGTGCATACTGACATCTTATATATGCTGAAGCCATGAACAGTGTCCCAGACCACTTCTCATTGCCATTGGTCAATTTTTGAAATGCCAAGCTCCATCCAGAGCACCATGTCTGCCTGCATTCTACCATGCTGCAACATGAAGATACTTAATAAAACCTTTAAAAATGTAAGCCACCCAATTAAATATTTTTCCTTTAAAAAATTAGACATAGCCAGAGTGTAGTGGTGCATGCCTTTAATATAAGCACCCAGGATGCAGTGGCAGGTGAATCTCTTTGCGTTTGAGAACAGTCTGGTCTACAAGAGCTAGTTCCAGGACTGCCTACAAAGCCCCAGCAAAAACCTGTCTCAAAATAAAATAAAATATTTGCCATGTACAGGTTGTCTCTTCACAGCAATAGAAACAAGTCTTTGTCAATACATGTTTCATGACCCTTTAGAGAGAAAATTTGAGAAACCATGACAAATTTCCATTATACAAGATAGTATTATACACTGGGTTGTGAAATTGCTCATCATGTGTTATTAATAGAAAACCTAGTATTCAATTATCACCATTCTTTATTATGCAACATACAATAACAGTTATTTAACTCATTAACCCCACACACACTCCCAGAGCCCAGAGCCCATCCACTTGCCCTTTCTGGGCTCCCTCCTTGCTTCCCTCATGGCTTGCCCCAGTGCCCGCCCACTGCCACCACCACCGAGGCTGCACCCGAATCATCCATTCATCTGTTTATTAATTTATTCATTCATTCACTCCTTCGATGTCTTATTCATGGACTCCCAGGCGGGAGCGAGCATGCAGGTGGCTGCGAGCTCATGAATAAACAACCCCATCCATCATCATTCTTGCCCCACCCTGCTCGCCAGCCTGCCCTTTGTAAACTGCATCACTGACTTGACTGCTGTCACCTGGCTGCTGCCTGCATTCAATTCACTGGATGGCTCAGCTTTCTGAGTCACTGATTCACTGACTCACTTGCTCATTCACTTGCAAAGCCAGCCTGGGGAGTCAGCAGTTCCTAGAGAAGTTTTCCTGCTCCCTGCAGAAAGCTTGCTCCGGACTACATTTCTCATTGTGCCCTGTGCTCCCAAGCAACCACTCTTCCGCCTGCTCGCCTCTGGGCTTCTTTCCCGGGATTTTAGAAGACTTAGGACACAGGTAGGATTTTGTGATTTTTTAAGGGGGTAGAAGACAGGGGAGGGAGGGGATGGAGGGCAGGGGATGAAGGGAGGGACAGGGGAGGGAGGGGGCAGTGTAATGAGGAAAGGGAGGCTGTGGAGCAATCTGCTCCGTCCCCGTGCTGTGTCTCCCACGTGAGCTTTTCCTAATTCATTTTGATTTGGTAACATTTGGTTTGCTGCATCGTTAGGGAGGTTCTTTGGTGTGTAGAAACTTTTGAATTATATCCTGGAGGACAAGGGGAAGTTCCTATGGAGACCAGGAAGGTTTCAGGGTCTGCAAATTAGCCTGGGGCCAGCGCTATTGAAATGAATATTGTTGCAGTTCTAGAGAAAGGATTTTTCTTGTGTGGGAGGCATGGCCAGGAACCACAATACTGTGTCTTTAAGCACACTCTAACCCTATGGGAGGCGCTCTTGTCACTCAAGCCTCACTATCCAATCAGGCCCTCCAGGAGACCTGCCAGTCAGAAGAGGTTCAGGACTCTTCTGCTCACCAGGCTTGACTTTGAAGAGGAGACAGCGGTTTTGTTTGCTGTGGTGCAGTTGCTGCTACAGGGAGCTGAGCTGAGAGCTTCAGTGATCTGGAAAACCACAAAATGGTGAGCTAGGGGATGCTGTCTGCAGATGGGGAGGATCAGATGCTGAGGTGTGGCAGACAGTGTGTTGAGTACTCCTTGTGTCTGTGGGGAGAGTGAGTCCAGATTCCCTGTCTTGGGAAATCCCATTTGGCCCAGGTAAATTGTTTGACCTCCGGGGAGGTCTCTCACTAATTTTGCTCTGCAGGCTTAATTTGATCAGAGTATTATGAGCAGGGAGATGGATATAGGAGCAGGTTTCTAGTCAACTTTAAGATTCTTATTTTTCTGTTTTCTTTTTGTATTTTTGGAAGTTTCTGTGTGTAGCTTTGGAGCCCATACTGGCACTCACTCTGTTGACCATTCTGGTCTTGAACTCACAGAGATCCACCTGTCTCTACATTCCAAGTGCTGGGATTAATGGTGTTTGCCACCAACGCCTGGCACAAATAAAAAAATTCTGTAGAATGTATGGAAAGCAGCTTGCCTATCTCAGAGATGCCTAGTTTTTCCACTATTTTCTTGACATTCAACACTCTGCATTTAACATTTACGCACAATCTCCATTCATTGTTAATTTTATGCAGGTTGTCCAGAGGCATCTCATGTGTTGGGTAGCAGTCTTCTATTACTTCATAATTAGGAGAGTAGAATTGTTGATATAAAGGATTTACCAATGCTTAGGAAATATAATGTCTCCCAAAATAGAATTGAGCTGTGGGAGGACTGCCTCTGAAACACCCAAACATAAGTACATTCTAACCAGCCTTGTTGGATGCTAGGATACACATTCATTCATCAGCATTGTCCAGACATTTGGCTGCAAACATTACAAAGAATCTACCTCTGATTTACCACAAGCCACCAGGCCCATCACCATATCAAAGAACAGGCATCTCACAAGCTGGACAAGGAGGCATTACAGGGTCACAAAAAAACTTAAATCCTGGTGTCAGAAAATTATAGTTTTTTTTTTCTTGAGAATAAACACATTTTTGTCAGGTGGGTAATATGACACCCGGTAAGAATTATTTGTAAATAAAACACAGTTGTGTTAAGAACTCACCTCATCAAGCAAGGCTTTCATTTAAGCCCTCAGCCTGGGTGGACTCAGTAACAGCTTGGGGTTTGGGCTTGAGAGCTTTCATTGGGGCCTGATGTTTTGACAATAATCAGAGCTCCTTTCTAAAATCTGCAATTTGTTTTAGAGAGCTGTTAATGGTCTGGGGCCAGGAACATTTGGAAGTGTCTCTTCAAATCCTGAGAACCAAACTCTTCCTAGCATATGGAGCTTTGTTTTCTGTCTTAAGTCCACTGTGTCCTAAGTCAGTAATGTTCTTGAGATACTTTGTTTCTGTTGCGTGGATTTGTTTGACTAGTATCTACCTGAATTTCTCCAATTATGTAATATTTTGATGAATTTATATGATTCTACCATATGCTTCCAACCTCCCACTCAATTTACGTGGTGTACAGGATGCTATTCTTGTCAAGAAGCTTAGTTAATCTGTGGCATATCATCTGCAATGCCTCACAAACCTAGCTAGCATTTATCTTTGTTATGTGCTACTTGTTCTATCTTTCATATCCCCATGACCTTCACCTCAGGACACTGTCCCTGAAGAATAACCTGTTGTTTCAGGTCAATGCTGTACTTAAAAATTTACTTAAGGGATATCCTGGCTGTGTGATTGTATTTTACTTAACTACTAGTATGCACTTCTAAGGTCTGGAATCTTTCTTATTTATGGTGTTCATCTTTATAAGAAAGGTATGAGAAGCTTTTCATCTGCTCTAATACTAGTCTGTAGTCTGTGGAATGCACAGTCATAAAACCTATTTCACGTTTTCAAAATAATTTTTGTCATTTGAAATGCATCATGTTGACCTTGCATTTTCAGCCTCCAAGCACTATCAATAATACTCCATTGTTTTCTATTCTGTGGCATGTTTTTCTTTAACTCAGTTACACAGAAACAACAGTTACTATGTGGATGTTACTTGTGTTTGCTCTCAGGGTTTTCCAGCTCTGAGGCAATGGGTTGCTTGCACAGGACATTAAGTATGTCATGGAATGGTCAAATAAAGAACCCTGTGCTTTGGGTGAGGAACAGGGTGTACTATATGAGAGAGGAGCAGTTGCTACTAAAATACAAACTTTTTAGACTAGGGCTCTGTCTACGCTGCTGTAAGGACAGAGCTGTAAGGACTGTGCTGTTTGAGTCATTTGATCTCTGACCACACAGTAGCAAAGCCGCTAATATGAGTCCTACCAGGTGGCCCTAGCCAATGTGGGGTTTATTGGGGGCAGATGTTAGCAGTCAGGAGTACTTTTGTCAGGTAATTCATGGTTTCTTCCCATGGTTTCTTCTGCCTTTGGTGGAATGAGTTGTAAGAAGGACCACAAACTTTACCATTGTGGGTGAATGGTGTCCAGAGCAGGTCTGTTGGGCTATCATTTCACTTATTTATATATTCAGTCATTCTTTGTTTTTCAAGACATGGTTTCCCTGTCTAACAGTTGTGGCTGTACTGGGACTCACCTTGTATACCAGTCTGTTATGAACTCACAGAGATCTTAACAAATCTGCCTCCCAGGTGCTATTATTAAAGGCATGTCCCACCACCCCACTACCAAGTAAACTTTCAATTCTGTTGGAATTTGAACAGAACATGAGCCAGTGTGTATATCTGTTGGTAGATATGTTGAGCTGGGCAACGACCTTTGTCCTCCATGCCTCCCATTTTGGATTTACTGGATAATGGGAGACTCTGCAGCCCTGGATTGGGGGATATAATTATTGCAGTATCACTGTCCAGTGTTCACATATGGGCAGTGCTTCTGCTTGCCGTGGGAAGACAGATTAGAAAACTGAAGGTCTGGTTTCTAGGATTTCTGAATATTGCATTCCTTCTTCAGCATTGTATTAAAATATTGCAAATAGCTTAGGAACTTGTGGGAAAATGGTGATGTGAATTGTCTTTCATGAATATAGGATTAGAGTGCTTGTATCTTGTTGGTGCAACTTAGCACAATGATATGATTCAGTTAAGTTTAGTTACAGGGGAGAAAATACGTTTCTGATGTGCAGATATTTCTCAAGTGTGCATGGTGCTGTACAGGTAGATTGGGCAGATTCCATGGAAATGGCAGAATTTCTTTCCCTTTTAAAATTTAAGTTAGAAACTTGTTTGTTTTATATGTCAATCACAGATTCCTCACTCCCTCATCCCCGACACTCACTGACCCCTACTCCATCCCCATTGTGCTCCCCAGTGAAGGTGATGCCTACACAAGTGATGTTCAAAGTCTGTTATATCATTTGGAGTATGGCCTAGGACCATCCCTGGGTCTCTATGCTGAGAGAGTGTTGTTTTATGTGGAATGGACTCCCAATGTCCATTCATATACTAGGGTTGAATTCTAAACCAGTATCACAGGCCCCATAGATTGTTCAGGCCTCCTAACTGACACTCATTTTAAGGGGGCCTGAATTAGTCATACTTTGGTTTCCCTGCTATCAGTCTGTGGTGCATGAGCTGCCCCTTGTTCAGGTCACTTGTTTCTCTGGATATCACCCATCTGGTCTTGACCCCTTTGCTCATCACTGCTCCCTATCTGAAACTAGATTCCAGGAGTATGGCTCAGTGTTTAGCTTTAGGTGTCTGCATCTGCTTCCATCAGCTACTCTATGAAGGATCTAGGATTGCATATAAGGTACTCATCAATCTCATTATCAGAAAAGGACATTTAAGGAAAACTCTTGACTGTTGCTTACATTGTTAGCTGGTATCATCCTGGTAGATCACTGGACATATGCCTAGTTCCAGATTTCTGTTTAAATGTGTAATGGCTCCATCTCTTATGGTATATTTTTTATTGCTCTCCTCTATTCTTCTCCTATCTCAATCCTCCTGCTCCCTCAAGTCATCTGCTCCCCTTTTCATTCTCCTAAATCTTTCTCCTCTCCCCCATGGTTCCAAGTATCTGAGGAGATCCTGTCCCTTTCCCCTTCTCTGGGAGACCATGTATATCTCTCTTAGGATTCTCCTTATTTCCTTGCTTCTCTGGTGGTGTGGACGGTTGACTGCTAGTTCTTTGTTCCATTTCTAAAACCCATATATAAGAAGGCACATACCATGTTTTTATTTTTTGTGACTGGGCTACCTTCTATCTATTTGCCCATGAATTTTAAGATTCCATTATTTTTTCTGCTGAGAAATATTTCATTGTGTAATTGTACCACATTTTCTCTATCCATTCTTCAGTTAAGGGGCATATAGGTTGAATCCAGGTTCCAGGTGTTACAAATCATACTGCTATTAACATAGTTGAACAGATTTACTTGTATGAATGTTATTTTGGCTATATACCCATGAATGGAATTGCTGTATCTTGTCGTAGATTGATTCCAATTTTCCTGAGGAACTTCTGTACTCATTTCCAAAGTGGTTGTATGACTTTGCATTTCCAGCATCATTGGAGGAATGCTCTTTTCTAAGTGCTCTCCACAATAAATTGTCATTGTTGGTTTTGATTTTAGCCATTCTGACAAGAGCAATATGCTGCTTCAGAGTTGTTTTGATTTGTATTTCCCTGATTGCAAAGTATATTGAGCACTTTCTTTAGTGTCTTTCAGACATTTTAGATTCCTCTTTTGCAAACTCTCTATTTAATTCTGTATCCCACTTTTTAATTGGATTTTTTTGGTGTTTTGGTGACTAGTTTCTTGAGTTCTTTGTATATTTTGAAATTCAGCCCTCTGTCAAATATGGGGTTGACAAATATCTTTTTCAATTTTTGTGGGCTGCCATTTTGTTTTGTTGACTATATCTTTTGACTTAGAGAAGCGTCTCAGTTTCAGCAGGTCTCATTAATTAATTGTGGATCTCTGTGTCTGTGCTACTTGTGTTATGTTCAGGAAGCTGTCTACTCTATGAATTCTCCCAGGGTATGTCCTACTTTCTCTTCTAAGATGATCAGTGTGGGAGGACTTATGTTGAAGTTTTTGATCTATTTTCACATAAGTTTTATGCATGGTAATGGATATGCATATATCTGAAGTCTTTTACATGCCTGCACACAGTTATGCCAGCACTATTTGCTGAAGATGCTTTCTTTTTTACATTGTATGATTTTAGTTTCATTGTCCAGCATCAGGTGTGTGGGCTCACATCATGGTTTTCAATTCAGTTCTATTGTCTACCTGTTATTTAAATTATATTTTTTGCTGTTTTATGTTTGAGCATCAATGGGGCTGTATTTTCCTGAAACAAAGTTATTATAAGGAGATTATGTGAATCTGTGTAGAGATTTTGTGTACTGTATATTGGTAAACTAGTTATATTCATTTATCTTAAAAATGTTGGACCTTAAACAATTTGACTTCATAAAATATGTCATCAGTTCCTGACGTTTTTGATTTTGGGAGAAGCTGCTATGGAGAGACAGTTTTGTTTTTTTCTTCTTTATTTTAATTGCTTGCCTCTTCCCATTTCCTGGTATACTGACATATCTGTGTTTTCCAGTTGTTGCTATCTTTATGTTTGTGTCTTTGATACTTAAGTGATTTATGTAATCAATACCTTGGATTTGGATTTTAAAAACTTCTTGTATATTACAGTCTCTGTCTGCTAACTAGCCTCAGGTATCAACATGATCAATTCTAGGGTCATCTGAGAAAACATCGACTTAGTGTTTTCTTAGATCAGAATATCTGATTTCTGCCTGAAAAAGATTGTGTTGACTGATGATTGATGTGGGAAGAAGACTTTCATTGAGTTGGCAATGTCTCTGGGCAAGTGGGCTTGGGATGGTTAAGAAACCTAGCTGAATACAATATAATGAAAAACCAAAAGATAAAGTAAAGAAACAATGTTTCCACATGTTTTTCCTTCAGTGCCTAACCTGAGTTTCTCTCCTAAGCTCGCCAAAAGATAGACACTGGCATAAGGGTAACAACAAAGTCCGTACCTTACCAGAGTAGCTTTTACTTTCATTCATCCTTCCTCAGAATTCTTTAAGGGATTGATTCATTTCATCTTTTGGTGCATCTGTCTTCTTTATAAATTAGGTCTTAATTGTGCTTCAAATGTTTTGGGATTTTCATGACTTGCTGTAGTACAATAGCTGGTAGTGACTTATTGCTCTGGTGGCTGTTGGTTGTGTTTTTATGTTGGTGCCCAGTTATCTTGCTTTGCGTTGCTGATTTCTCCATTTTTCTATGCTGGAAGGTTTTTTTCTTCTTGGCTTCTATTTGTTCTCTGATTTTCGAATCTGAGGGCCTATGGTTGAACAAGGCTCCTCACCCCAATTTGGAGGCTGGAAATCTTGCTGGAGGTATGGTCTTTGTTTCAGCAGGGAGCAAGTACAGGATAATGTTTTGAGCCACCACCACCTGGCCCTAATACTCTTTTATACTGGATCAATATAGTGTAGCCAAGGGTTGCCTAGAAATCAAAGAGATCCACTTGCCTCTGCCTCCCAAGTACTGAGTTTAAAGGTGTGCTCCACCATGACCTGGCATGTATGGCTAACTACTACCTGGCTGCACACTGTGGTGTTCAGTGGAGATTTTTTTTAAAAAAATTATTTTGTTTGTTTGATTTAGACAGGGTTTTCTATGTGGCTTTGGAGCTTGATCTGGAACTTGCTTGAAGTCACAGAGATCCACCTTCCTCTGTCTCTCAAGCGCTGGGATTAAAGGCATGTGCCACCACCAAATGTCAAATTTCATTTGTTAATGCACAAATGTAATACAACCACACTTGTAGAAACCGTTTAAAGACTCCACAAAATTGATGCCCTAAGGATTCCTACTGAAGTGATGGTGAGCGTCCTTAATTAGGTCATGATTAGAATGCTTTAAATTTCTGAAACCACCAGCTACAATGGCATGATTCAGGAAAGTTGAGTTCCAGGGGACAAAAGGAATTTCTGATCTGCAGACGTTTCTGTGGTGTGGATGCTGTTGGGTGGGTGGATTGGGCAGAATCCACGTCTTGGGTCTTATTATATATGGCAGGAAGCAGATGTTCAATTATACTTGTACATCATTTTCTGTATGGGCATGAATTGGGCTGGGTTTGCCTCAAAACACAATGGGACATGAGAGTTTGCGGAATGGCTGCAAGAGATTACCCCCATTTGTGGGGAGAGCTCTAGACCATGAGGCATCTCTGTTTGGAAGAAATATAGATAGCTGAAGGTCCAGAAAGAACATTCTAAGTGTCCCTTTTAGTTAATTTTGTGGGAGTTGTGAAGTCTGTTTATTTAATTTCAAAACAAAAAGAAACATAGGTAACTGGGTAACATTGGTCAAGTTCTCAGTTTACATGGCTGAGTTTCTACTGATGAGAAGTTGATTATATTGTCCTGCTTTTGTTCTTGTCTTTTTCTATCCATCCACTTTATTCTTTACCAAATATTGTACAGCTTCTCTATTGCTGTAGATTTATGTAAGTATAGAAGTCTCATTGTGTCAATGTGTGTATTATTTTTGTAATCCTTCTGTGAATTCTCTGTTTCCAATTTGCATATAGCTTTGGAATTAGAATTCTTGTTGTAAGATACCAGTGGGTTGATTGCTGTGCTGTGAGTGCTACTGTAGGTGATTATGAGGGGAGTAGAGATGACCACAGGTGCCACAGCATGGTGAGCAAAGGGATGCTATCCCAAATGGGGAGGATCGAATGGGGGGCATGGCAGGCCATGTGGCAGACACTCCTGGAGGCTGGGTGGGAAACTGATCCCAAATTCAGTGTTCTGTGAGGTCCCATGTGGTCCTGGCAACTCCTCAGACTATGGTGATGGCTGTTGAATACTTCACTCTGTGGGCTGCATCTGTGTAAATTGTTTAAATCAGGGAGCTTTGTGTAGAAACATCTGTGTACTCAGCACTAAGTGCTTTTGGAAGTCATGCTGCCAAACTTGGAGAGGCCTAGTTGTTCTAGTGTCTTCTAGAAGTTCTGCACTTCACATTTAACATGTAGGTGTAAGATCCATTTGGAGTCAATTTTGAGCATGTTGTGAATGCCATTTTTTTCTTGTCTAGTCCCCTTTCTGCTG